>NW_023366935.1:0-68697 GCF_902167145.1 Zea mays
GTCATTCATGGCTATTTTCGGCAAAATGGGGGTTGTGTGGCCATTGATCATCGACCAGACGCTCATACACCTCACCCCACATATGTTTCCTTGCCATAGATCACATTCTTGGATTTCTGGTGGAGACCATTTCTTGGTCAAAAATCCGTAGGTGTTAGCCTTCGGTATTATTGTAAATGGTCATTCATGGCTATTTTCGACAAAAATGGGGGTTGTGTGGCCATTGATCATCGACCAGAGGCTCATACACCTCACCCCACATATGTTTCCTTGCCATAGATCACATTCTTGGATTTCTGGTGGAGACCATTTCTTGGTCAAAAATCCGTAGGTCTTAGCCTCTAGTATTATTGAAAATGGTCGCTCATGGCTATTTTCGACAAAAATGGGGGTTGTGTGGCCATTGATCTTCGACCAGAGGCTCATACACCTCACTACACATATGTTTCCTTGCCATAGATCACATTCTTGGATTTATGGTGGAGACCATTTCTTGGTCAAAAATCCGTAGGTGTTAGCCTTCAGTGTCATTGAAAATGGTCGTTCATGGCTATTTTCGACAAAAATTAGGGTTGTGTGGCCATTGATCGTCGACCAGAGGCTCATACACCTCACCCCACATATGTTTCCTTGCCATAGATCACATTCTTGGATTTCTGGTGGAGACCATTTCTTGGTCAAAAATCCGTAGGTGTTAGCCTTCAGTATTATTGAAAATGGTCGTTCATGGCTATTTTCGACAAAAATGGGGGTTGTGTGGCCATTGATCATCGACCAGACGCTCATACACCTCACCCCACATATGTTTCCTTGCCATAGATCACATTCTTGGATTTCTGGTGGAGACCATTTCTTGGTTAAAAACTCGTACGTGTTAGCCTTCGGTATTATTGAAAATAGTCATTCATGGCTATTTTCGGCAAAATGGGGGTTGTGTGGCCATTGATCATCGACCAGAGGCTCGTACACCTCACCCCACATATGTTTCCTTGCCATAGATCACATTCTTGGATTTCTGGTGGAGACCATTTCTTGGTTAAAAATCCGTACGTGTTAGCCTTTGGTATTTTTGAAAATGGTCATTCATGACTATTTTCGACAAAAATGGGGGTTGTGTGGCCATTGATCATCGACTAGAGGCTCATACACCTCACCCCACAAATGTTTCCTTGCCATAGATCACATTCTTGGATTTCTGGTGGAGACCATTTCTTGGTCAAAAATCCGTAGGTGTTAGCCTTCGGTATTATTGAAAAATGGTCGTTCATGGCTATTTTCGACAAAAATGGGGCTTGTGTGGCCATTGATCATCGACCAGACGCTCATACACCTCACCCCACATATGTTTCCTTGCCATAGGTCACATTCTTGGATTTCTGGTGGAGACCATTTCTTGGTCTAAAATCCGTAGGTGTTAGCCTCTAGTATTATTGAAAATGGTCGCTCATGGCTATTTTCAAGGTCGCTCATGGCTATTTTCATAAAAAATGGGGGTTGTGTGGCCATTTATCATCGACTAGAGGCTCATACACCTCACCCCACATATGTTTCCTTGCCATAGATCACATTCTTGGATTTCTGGTGGAGACCATTTCTTGGTTAAAAACTCGTACGTGTTAGCCTGTGGTATTATTGAAAATGGTCATTCATGGCTATTTTCGGCAAAATGGGGGTTGTGTGGCCATTGATCATCGACCAGACGCTCATACACCTCACCCCACATATGTTTCCTTGCCATAGATCACATTCTTGGATTTCTGGTGGAGACCATTTCTTGGTCAAAAATCCGTAGGTGTTAGCCTTCGGTATTATTGTAAATGGTCATTCATGGCTATTTTCGACAAAAATGGGGGTTGTGTGGCCATTGATCATCGACCAGAGGCTCATACACCTCACCCCACATATGTTTCCTTGCCATAGATCACATTCTTGGATTTCTGGTGGAGACCATTTCTTGGTCAAAAATCCGTAGGTGTTAGCCTTCGGTATTATTGAAAATGGTCGTTCATGGCTATTTTCGACAAAAATGGGCGTTGTGTGGCCATTGATCATCGACCAGACGCTCATACACCTCACCCCACATATGTTTCCTTGCCATAGATCACATTCTTGGATTTCTGGTGGAGACCATTTCTTGGTCTAAAATCCGTAGGTGTTAGCCTCTAGTATTATTGAAAATGGTCGCTCATGGCTATTTTCAAGGTCGCTCATGGCTATTTTCATAAAAAATGGGGGTTGTGTGGCCATTTATCATCGACTAGAGGCTCATAAACCTCACCCCACATATGTTTCCTTGGCATAGATTACATTCTTGGATTTCTGGTGGAAACCATTTCTTGGTTAAAAACTCGTACGTGTTAGCCTTCGGTATTATTGAAAATGGTCATTCATGGCTATTTTCGGCAAAATGGGGGTTGTGTGGCCATTGATCATCGACCAGAGGCTCATACACCTCACCCCACATATGTTTCCTTCTCATAGATCACATTCTTGGATTTCTGGTGGAGACCATTTCTTGGTCAAAAATCCGTAGGTGTTAGCCTTCGATATTATTGAAAATGGTCGTTCATGGCTATTTTCGACAAAAATGGGGGTTGTGTGGCCATTGATCATCGACCAGAGGCTCATACACCCCACCCCACATATGTTTCCTTGCCATAGATCACATTCTTGGATTTCTGGTGGAGACCATTTCTTGGTTAAAAACTCGTACGTGTTAGCCTTTGGTATTATTGAAAATGGTCATTCATGGCTATTTTCGGCAAAATGGGGGTTGTGTGGCCATTGATCGTCGACCAGAGGCTCATACACCTCACCCCACACATGTTTCCTTGCCATAGATCACATTCTTGGATTTCTGGTGGGGACCATTTCTTGGTCAAAAATCCGTAGGTGTTAGCCTTCAATGTCATTGAAAATGGTCGTTCATGGCTATTTTCGACAAAAATTACGGTTGTGTGGCCATTGATCGTCGACCAGAGGCTCATACACCTCACCCCACATATGTTTCCTTGCCATAGATCACATTCTTGGATTTCTGGTGGAGACCATTTCTTGGGCAAAAATCCGTAGGTGTTAGCCTTTGGTATTTTTGAAAATGGTCATTCATGGCTATTTTCGACAAAAATG
Organism: Zea mays; assembly: GCF_902167145.1. NCBI lineage: Eukaryota > Viridiplantae > Streptophyta > Magnoliopsida > Poales > Poaceae > Zea > Zea mays. The sequence continues at coordinate 3,130 of NW_023366935.1, forward strand.
GGGGTTGTGTGGCCATTGATCTTCGACCAGAGGCTCATACACCTCACTACACATATGTTTCCTTGCCATAAATCACATTCTTGGATTTATGGTGGAGACCATTTCTTGGTGAAAAATCCGTAGGTGTTAGCCTTCAGTGTCATTGAAAATGGTCGTTCATGGCTATTTTCGACAAAAATTAGGGTTGTGTGGCCATTGATCGTCGACCAGAGGCTCATACACCTCACCCCACATATGTTTCCTTGCCATAGATCACATTCTTGGATTTCTGGTGGAGACCATTTCTTGGTCAAAAATCCGTAGGTGTTAGCCTTCGGTATTATTGAAAATGGTCGTTCATGGCTATTTTCGACAAAAATGGGGGTTGTGTGGCCATTGATCATCGACCTGACGCTCATACACCTCACCCCACATATGTTTCCTTGCCATAGATCACATTCTTGGATTTCTGGTGGAGACCATTTCTTGGTCTAAAATCCGTAGGTGTTAGCCTCTAGTATTATTGAAAATGGTCGCTCATGGCTATTTTCAAGGTCGCTCATGGCTATTTTCGACAAAAATGGGGGTTGTGTGGCCATTTATCATCGACTAGAGGCTCATAAACCTCACCCCACATATGTTTCCTTGCCATAGATCACATTCTTGGATTTCTGGTGGAGACCATTTCTTGGTTAAAAACTCGTACGTGTTAGCCTTCGGTATTATTGAAAATGGTCGTTCATGGCTATTTTCGGCAAAATGGGGGTTGTGTGGCCATTGATCATCGACCAGAGGCTCGTACACCTCACCCCACATATGTTTCCTTGCCATAGATCACATTCCTGGATTTCTAGTGGAGACCATTTCTTGGTCAAAAATCCGTACGTGTTAGCCTTTGGTATTTTTGAAAATGGTCATTCATGGCTATTTTCGACAAAAATGGGGGTTGTGTGGCCATTGATCTTCGACCAGAGGCTCATACACCTCACTACACATATGTTTCCTTGCCATAGATCACATTCTTGGATTTATGGTGGAGACCATTTCTTGGTCAAAAATCCGTAGGTGTTAGCCTTCAGTGTCATTGAAAATGGTCGTTCATGGCTATTTTCGACAAAAATTAGGGTTGTGTGGCTATTGATCGTCGACCAGAGGCTCATACACCTCACCCCACATATGTTTCCTTGCCATAGATCACATTCTTGGATTTCTGGTGGAGACCATTTCTTGGTAAAAAATCTGTAGGTCTTAGCCTCTAGTATTATTGAAAATGGTCGCTCATGGCTATTTTCATAAAAAATGGGGGTTGTGTGGCCATTTATCATCGACTAGAGGCTCATAAACCTCACCCCACATATGTTTCCTTGCCATAGATCACATTCTTGGATTTCTGGTGGAGACCATTTCTTGGTTAAAAACTCATACGTGTTAGCCTTCGGTATTATTGAAAATGGTCGTTCATGGCTATTTTCGGCAAAATGGGGGTTGTGTGGCCATTGATCATTGACCAGAGGCTCGTACACCTCACCCCACATATGTTTCCTTGCCATAGATCACATTCTTGGATTTCTGGTGGAGACCATTTCTTGGTCAAAAATCCGTACGTGTTAGCCTTTGATATTTTTGAAAATGGTCATTCATGGCTATTTTCGACAAAAATGGGGGTTGTGTGGCCATTTATCATCGACTAGAGGCTCATAAACCTCACCCCACATATGTTTCCTTGCCATAGATCACATTCTTGGATTTCTGGTGGAGACCATTTCTTGGTCTAAAATCCTTAGGTGTTAGCCTCTAGTATTATTGAAAATGGTCGCTCATGGCTATTGTCAAGGTCGCTCATGGCTATTTTCATAAAAAATGGGGGTTGTGTGGCCATTTATCATCGACTAGAGGCTCATAAACCTCACCCCACATATGTTTCCTTGCCATAGATCACATTCTTGGATTTCTGGTGGAGACCATTTCTTGGTCAAAAATCCGTAGGTGTTAGCCTTCGGTATTATTGAAAATGGTCGTTCATGGCTATTTTCGACAAAAATGGGGGTTGTGTGGCCATTGATCATCGACCAGAGGCTCATACACCTCACCCCACATATGTTTCCTTGCCATAGATCACATTCTTGGATTTCTGGTGGAGACCATTTCTTGGTCAAAAATCCGTAGGTGTTAGCCTTCGGTATTATTGAAAATGGTCGTTCATGGCTATTTTCGGCAAAATGGGGGTTGTGTGGCCATTGATCGTCGACCAGGGGCTCATACACCTCACCCCACATATGTTTCCTTGTCGTAGATCACATTCTTGGATTTCTGGTGGAGACCATTTCTTGGTTAAAAACTCGTACGTGTTAGCCTTCAGTATTATTGAAAATGGTCATTCATGGCTATTTTCGGCAAAATGGGGGTTGTGTGGCCATTGATCGTCGACCAGAGGCTCATACACCTCACCCCACATATGTTTCCTTGTCGTAGATCACATTCTTGGATTTCTGGTGGAGACCATTTCTTGGTCAAAAATCCGTAGGTCTTAGCCTCTAGTATTATTGAAAATGGTCGCTCATGGCTATTTTCAGCAAAAATGGGGGTTGTGTGGCCATTGATCGTCGACCAGAGGCTCATACACCTCACCCCACATATGTTTCCTTGCCATAGATCACATTCTTGGATTTCTGGTGGAGACCATTTCTTGGTCAAAAATCCGTAGGTCTTAGCCTCTAATAATATTGAAAATCGTCGCTCATGGCTATTTTCGGCAAAATGGGGGTTGTGTGGCCATTGATCATCGACCAGAGGCTCGTACACCTCACCCCACATATGTTTCCTTGCCATAGATCACATTCTTGGATTTCTGGTGGAGACCATTTCTTGGTCAAAAATCCGTAGGTGTTAGCCTTTGGTATTATTGAAAATGGTCATTCATGGCTATTTTCGGCAAAATGGGGGTTGTGTGGCCATTGATCATCGACCAGAGGCTCATACACCTCACCCCACATATGTTTCCTTGCCATAGATCACATTCTTGGATTTCTGGTGGAGACCATTTCTTGGTCAAAAATCCGTAGGTCTTAGCCTCTAGTATTATTGAAAATGGTCGTTCATGGCTATTTTCGGCAAAATGGGGGTTGTGTGGCCATTGATCGTAGACCAGAGGCTCATACACCTCACCCCTCATATGTTTCCTTGTCGTAGATCACATTCTTGGATTTCTGGTGGAGACCATTTCTTGGTCAAAAACTCGTACGTGTTAGCCTTCGATATTATTGAAAATGGTCGTTCATGGCTATTTTCGACAAAAATGGGGGTTATGTGGCCATTGATCATCGACCATAGGCTCATACACCTCACCCCACATATGTTTCCTTGCCATAGATCACATTCTTGGATTTCTGGTGGAGACCATTTCTTGGTCAAAAATCCGTAGGTGTTAGCCTTCGGTATTATTGAAAATGGTCGTTCATGGCTATTTTCGGCAAAATGGGGGTTGTGTGGCCATTGATCATCGACCAGAGGCTCGTACACCTCACCCCACATATGTTTCCTTGCCATAGATCACATTCTTGGATTTCTGGTGGACACCATTTCTTGGTCAAAAATCCGTACGTGTTAGCCTTTGGTATTTTTGAAAATGGTCATTCATGGCTATTTTCGACAAAAATGGGGGTTGTGTGGCCATTGATCATCGACTAGAGGCTCATACACCTCACCCCACATATGTTTCCTTGCCATAGATCACATTCTTGGATTTCTGGTGGAGACCATTTCTTGGTCAAAAATCCATAGGTGTTAGCCTTCGGTATTATTCAAAATGGTCGTTCATGGCTATTTTCGACAAAAATGGGGGTTGTGTGGCCATTGATCATCGACCAGACGCTCATACACCTCACCCCACATATGTTTCCTTGCCATAGATCACATTCTTGGATTTCTGGTGGAGACCATTTCTTGGTCTAAAATCCGTAGGTGTTAGCCTCTAGTATTATTAAAAATGGTCGCTCATGGCTATTTTCAAGGTCGCTCGTGGCTATTTTCATAAAAAATGGGGGTTGTGTGGCCATTTATCATCGACTAGAGGCTCATAAACCTCACCCCACATATGTTTCCTTGCCATAGATTACATTCTTGGATTTCTGGTGGAAACCATTTCTTGGTTAAAAACTCGTACGTGTTAGCCTTCGGTATTATTGAAAATGGTCATTCATGGCTATTTTCGACAAAAATGGGGGTTGTGTGGCCATTGATCATCGACCAGAGGCTCATAAACCTCACCCCACATATGTTTCCTTGCCATAGATCACATTCTTGGATTTCTGGTGGAAACCATTTCTTGGTCAAAAATCCGTAGGTGTTAGCCTTCGGTATTTTTGAAAATGGTCGTTCATGGCTATTTTCGACAAAAATGGGGGTTGTGTGGCCATTGATCATCGACTAGACGCTCATACACCTCACCCCACATATGTTTCCTTGCCATAGATCACATTCTTGGATTTCTGGTGGAGACCATTTCTTGGTCTAAAATCCGTAGGTCTTAGCCTCTAGTATTATTGAAAATGGTCATTCATGGCTATTTTCGGCAAAATGGGGGTTGTGTGGCCATTGATCGTCGACCAGAGGCTCATACACCTCACCCCACATATGTTTCCTTGCCATAGATCACATTCTTGGATTTTTGGTGGAGACCATTTCTTGGTCAAAAACTCGTACGTGTTAGCCTTCGGTATTATTGAAAATGGTCGTTCATGGCTATTTTCGGCAAAATGGGGGTTGTGTGGCCATTGATCGTCGACCAGAGGCTCATACACCTCACCCCACATATGTTTCCTTGCCATAGATCACATTCTTGGATTTCTGGTGGAGACCATTTCTTGGGCAAAAATCCGTAGGTGTTAGCCTTCGGTATTATTGAAAATGGTCGTTCATGGCTATTTTTGACAAAAATGGGGGTTGTGTGGCCATTGATCATCGACCAGACGCTCATACACCTCACCCCACATATGTTTCCTTGTCATAGATCACATTCTTGGATTTCTGGTGGAGACCATTTCTTGGTCTAAAATCCGTAGGTGTTAGCCTCTAGTATTATTGAAAATGGTCGCTCATGGCTATTTTCAAGGTCGTTCATGGCTATTTTCGACAAAAATGGGGGTTGTGTGGCCATTGATCATCGACCAGACACTCATACACCTCACCCCACATATGTTTCCTTGCCATAGATCACATTCTTGGATTTCTGGTGGAGACCATTTCTTGGTTAAAAACTCGTACGTGTTAGCCTTCGGTATTATTGAAAATGGTCGTTCATGGCTATTTTCGACAAAAATGGGGGTTGTGTGGCCATTGATCATCGACCAGAGGCTCGTACACCTCACCCCACATATGTTTCCTTGCCATAGATCACATTCTTGGATTTCTGGTGGAGACCATTTCTTGGTCTAAAATCCGTAGGTGTTAGCCTCTAATATTATTGAAAATGGTCGCTCATGGCTATTTTCGGCAAAATGGGGGTTGTGTGGCCATTGATCATCGACTAAAGGCTCGTACACCTCACCCCATATATGTTTCCTTGCCATAGATCACATTCTTGGATTTCTGGTGGAGACCATTTCTTGGTTAAAAACTCGTACGTGTTAGCCTTCGGTATTTTTGAAAATTGTCGTTCATGGCTATTTTCAGCAAAATGGGGGTTCTGTGGCCATTGATCATCGACCAGAGGCTCGTACACCTCACCCCACTTATGTTTCCTTGCCATAGATCACATTCTTGGATTTCTGGTGGAGACCATTTCTTGGTCAAAAATCCGTAGGTGTTAGCCTTTGGTATTTTTGAAAATGGTCGTTCATGGCTATTTTCATAAAAAATGGGGGTTGTGTGGCCATTGATCATCGACCAGAGGCTCATACACCTCACCCCACATATGTTTCCTTGCCATAGATCACATTCTTGGATTTCTGGTGGAGACCGTTTCTTGGATAAAAACTCGTAGGTGTTAGCCTTCGGTATTATTGAAAATGGTCATTCATGGTTATTTTCGACAAAAATGGGGGTTGTGTGGCCATTGATCATTGATTAGAGGCTCATACACCTCACCCCACATATGTTTCCTTGCCATAGATAACATTCTTGGATTTCTGGTGGAGACCATTTCTTGGTCAAAAATCCGTAGGTGTTAGCCTTCGGTATTATTGAAAATGGTCGTTCATGGCTATTTTCGACAAAATGGGGGTTGTGTGGCAATTGATCATCGACCAGAGGCTCATACACCTCACCCCACATATGTTTCCTTGCCATAGATCACATTCTTGGATTTCTGGTGGAGACCATTTCTTGGTCAAAAATCCGTAGGTCTTAGCCTCCAGTATTATTGAAAATGGTCGCTCATGGCTATTTTCATAAAAAATGGGGGTTGTGTGGCCATTTATCATCGACTAGAGGCTCATAAACCTCACCCCACATATATTTCCTTGCCATAGATCACATTCTTGGATTTCTGGTGGAGACCATTTCTTGGTTAAAAACTCGTACGTGTTAGCCTTCGGTATTATTGAAAATGGTCATTCATGGCTATTTTCGGCAAAATGGGGGTTGTGTGGCCATTGATCATCGACCAGAGGCTCATACACCTCACCCCACATATGTTTCCTTGCCATAGATCACATTCTTGGATTTCTGGTGGAGACCATTTCTTGGTCAAAAATCCGTACGTGTTAGCCTTTGGTATTTTTGAAAATGGTCATTCATGGCTATTTTCGACAAAAATGGGGGTTGTGTGGCCATTGATCATCGACCAGACGCTCATACACCTCACCTCACATATGTTTCCTTGCCATAGATCACATTCTTGGATTTCTGGTGGAGACCATTTCTTGGTTAAAAACTCGTACGTGTTAGCCTTCGGTATTATTGAAAATGGTCGTTCATGGCTATTTTCGACAAAAATGGGGGTTGTGTGGCCATTGATCATCGACCAGAGGCTCGTACACCTCACCCCACATATGTTTCCTTGCCATAGATCACATTCTTGGATTTCTGGTGGAGACCATTTCTAGGTCTAAAATCCGTAGGTGTTAGCCTCTAATATTATTGAAAATGGTCGCTCATGGCTATTTTCAAGGTCGCTCATGGCTATTTTCATAAAAAATGGGGGTTGTGTGGCCATTTATCATCGACTAGAGGCTCATAAACCTCACCCCACATATGTTTCCTTGCCATAGATTACATTCTTGGATTTCTGGTGGAAACCATTTCTTGGTTAAAAACTCGTACGTGTTAGCCTTCGGTATTATTGAAAATGGTCGTTCATGGCTATTTTCGACAAAACTGTGGGTTGTGTGGCCATTGATCATCGACCAGAGGCTCGTACACCTCACCCCACATATGTTTCCTTGCCATAGATCACATTCTTGGATTTCTGGTGGAGACCATTTCTTGGTCTAAAATCCGTAGGTGTTAGCCTCTAATATTATTGAAAATGGTCGCTCATGGCTATTTTCGGCAAAATGGGGGTTGTGTGGCCATTGATCATCGACTAAAGGCTCGTACACCTCACCCCACATGTGTTTCCTTGCCATAGATCACATTCTTGGATTTCTGGTGGAGACCATTTCTTGGTCAAAAATCCGTAGGTGTTAGCCTTCGGTATTATTGAAAATGGTCGTTCATGGCTATTTTCGACAAAAATGGGGGTTGTGTGGCCATTTATCATCGACTAGAGGCTCATACACCTCACCCCACATATGTTTCCTTGACATAGATTACATTCTTGGATTTCTGGTGGAAACCTTTTCTTGGTTAAAAACTCGTACGTGTTAGCCTTCGGTATTATTGAAAATGGTCAGTCATGGCTATTTTCGGCAAAATGGGGGTTGTGTGGCCATTGATCGTCGACCAGAGGCTCATACACCTCACCCCACATATGTTTCCTTGTCGTAGATCACATTCTTGGATTTCTGGTGGAGACCATTTCTTGGTCAAAAATCCGTAGGTGTTAGCCTTCGGTATTATTGAAAATGGTCGTTCATGGCTATTTTCGACAAAAATGGGGGTTGTGTGGCCATTGATCATCGACCAGACGCTCATACACCTCACCCCACATATGTTTCCTTGCCATAGATCACATTCTTGGATTTCTGGTGGAGACCATTTCTTGGGCAAAAATCCGTAGGTGTTAGCCTTCGGTATTATTGAAAATGGTCGTTCATGGCTATTTTCGACAAAAATGGGGGTTGTGTGGCCATTGATCATCGACCAGACGCTCATACACCTCACCCCACATATGTTTCCTTGCCATAGATCACATTCTTGGATTTCTGGTGGAGACCATTTCTTGGTCTAAAATCCGTAGGTGTTAGCCTTAGGTATTATTGAAAATGGTCGCTCATGGCTATTTTCGACAAAAATGGGGGTTGTGTGGCCATTGATCATCGACCAGATGCTCATACACCTCACCCCACATATGTTTCCTTGCCATAGATCACATTCTTGGATTTCTGGTGGAGACCATTTCTTGGTCTAAAATCCGTAGGTGTTAGCCTCTAGTATTATTGAAAATGGTTGCTCATGGCTATTTTCAAGGTCGCTCATGGCTATTTTCATAAAAAATGGGGGTTGTGTGGCCATTTATCATCGACTAGAGGCTCATAAACCTCACCCCACATATGTTTCCTTGCCATAGATTACATTCTTGGATTTCTGGTGGAAACCATTTCTTGGTTAAAAACTCGTACGTGTTAGCCTTCGGTATTATTGAAAATGGTCATTCATGGCTATTTTCGGCAAAATGGGGGTTGTGTGGCCATTGATCATCGACCAGAGGCTCGTACACCTCACCCCACATATGTTTCCTTGCCATAGATCACATTCTTAGATTTCTGGTGGAGACCATTTCTTGGTCAAAAATCCGTAGGTGTTAGCCTTCGGTATTATTGAAAATGGTCATTCATGGCTATTTTCGACAAAAATGGGGGTTGTGTGGCATTTGATCATCGACTAGAGGCTCATACACCTCACCCCACATATGTTTCCTTGCCATAGATCACATTCTTGGATTTCTGGTGGAGACCATTTCTTGGTCTAAAATCCGTAGGTGTTAGCCTCTAGTATTATTGAAATGGTCGCTCATGGCTATTTTCAAGGTCGCTCATGGCTATTTTCATAAAAAATGGGGGTTGTGTGGCCATTTATCATCGACTAGAGGCTCATAAACCTCACCCCACATATGTTTCCTTGTCATAGATTACATTCTTGGATTTCTGGTGGAGACCATTTCTTGGTTAAAAACTCGTACGTGTTAGCCTTCGGTATTATTGAAAATGGTCATTCATGGCTATTTTCGGCAAAATGGGGGTTGTGTGGCCATTGATCGTCGTCCAGAGGCTCATACACCTCACCCCACATATGTTTCCTTGCCATATATCACATTCTTGGATTTCTGGTGGAGACCATTTCTTGGTCAAAAATCCGTAGGTGTTAGCCTTCGATATTATTGAAAATGGTCATTCATGGCTATTTTCGACAAAAATGGGGGTTGTGTGGCCATTGATCGCGACCAGAGGCTCATACACCTCACCCCACATATGTTTCCTTGTCGTAGATCACATTCTTGGATTTCTGGTGGAGACCATTTCTTGGTCAAAAATCCGTAGGTGTTAGCCTTCGATATTATTGAAAATGGTCGTTCATGGCTATTTTCGACAAAAATGGGGGTTGTGTGACAATTGATCATCGACCAGAGGCTCATACACCTCACCCCACTTATGTTTCCTTGCCATAGATCACATTCTTGGATTTCTGGTGGAGACCATTTCTTGGTCAAAAATCTGTAGGTGTTAGCCTTCGGTATTATTGAAAATGGTCGTTCATGGCTATTTTCGACAAAAATGGGGGTTGTGTGGCCATTGATCATCGACCAGAGGCTCATACACCTCACCCCACATATGTTTCCTTGCCATAGATCACATTCTTGGATTTCTGGTGGAGACCATTTCTTGGTCAAAAATCCGTACGTGTTAGCCTCTAGTATTATTGAAAATGGTCGCTCATGGCTATTTTCAAGGTCGCTCATGGCTATTTTCATAAAAAATGGGGGTTGTGTGGCCATTGATCATCGACTAGAGGCTCATACACCTCACCCCACATATGTCTCCTTGCCATAGATCACATTCTTGGATTTCTGGTGGAGACCATTTCTTGGTTAAAAACTCGTAGGTGTTAGCCTTCGGTATTATTGAAAATGGTCATTCATGGCTATTTTCGGCAAAATGGGGGTTTTGTGGCCATTTATCATCGACCAGAGGCTCATACACCTCACCCCACATATGTTTCCTTGCCATAGATTACATTCTTGGATTTCTGGTGGAGACCATTTCTTGGTTAAAAACTCGTACGTGTTAGCCTTTGGTATTTTTGAAAATGGTCATTCATGGCTATTTTCGACAAAAATGGGGGTTGTGTGGCCATTGATCATCGACCAGACGCTCATACACCTCACCCCACATATGTTTCCTTGCCATAGATCACATTCTTGTATTTATGGTGGAGACCATTTCTTGTTCAAAAATCCGTAGGTGTTAGCCTTCAGTGTCATTGAAAATGGTCGTTCATGGCTATTTTCGACAAAAATTAGGGTTGTGTGGCCATTGATCGTCGACCAGAGGCTCATACACCTCACCCCACATATGTTTCCTTGCCATAGATCACACCATAGATTACATTCTTGGATTTCTGGTGGAAACCATTTCTTGGTTAAAAACTCGTACGTGTTAGCCTTCGGTATTATTGAAAATGGTCATTCATGGCTATTTTCGGCAAAATGGGGGTTGTGTGGCCATTGATCATCGACCAGAGGCTCGTACACCTCACCCACATATGTTTCCTTGCCATAGATCACATTCTTGGATTTCTGGTGGAGTCCATTTCTTGGTCAAAAATCCGTAGGTGTTAGCCTTTGGTATTTTTGAAAATGGTCATTCATGGCTATTTTCGACAAAAATGGGGGTTGTGTGGACATTGATCATCGACCAGACGCTCATACACCGCACCCCACATATGTTTCCTTGCCATAGATCACATTCTTGGATTTCTGGTGGAGACCATTTCTTGGTTAAAAACTCGTACGTGTTAGCCTTCGGTATTATTGAAAATGGTCGTTCATGGCTATTTTCGGCAAAATGGGGGTTGTGTGGCCATTGATCTTCCACCATAGGCTCATACACCTCACCCCACATATGTTTCCTTGCCATAGATCACATTCTTGGATTTCTGGTGGAGACCATTTCTTGGTCAAAAATCCGTAGGTGTTAGCCTTCGGTATTATTGAAAATGGTCGTTCATGGCTATTTTCGACAAAATGGGGGTTGTGTGGCCATTGATCATCGACCAGAGGCTCATACACCTCACCCCACATATGTTTCCTTGTCGTAGATCACATTCTTGGATTTCTGGTGGAGACCATTTCTTGGGCAAAAATCCGTAGTTGTTAGCCTTCGATATTATTGAAAATGGTCGTTCATGGCTATTTTCGACAAAAATGGGGGTTGTGTGGCCATTGATATTCGACCAGAGGCTCATACACCTCACTACACATATGTTTCCTTGCCATAGATCACATTCTAGGATTTCTGGTGGAGACCATTTCTTGGTCAAAAATCCGTAGGTGTTAGCCTTCGGTATTATTGAAAATGGTCGTTCATGGCTATTTTCGACAAAAATGGGGGTTGTGTGGCCATTGATCATCGACCAGAGGCTCATACACCTCACCCCACATATGTTTCCTTGCCATAGATCACATTCTTGGATTTCTGGTGGAGACCATTTCTTGGTCAAAAATCCGTAGGTGTTAGCCTTCGGTATTATTGAAAATGGTCGTTCATGGCTATTTTCGACAAAAATGGGGGTTGTGTGACCATTGATCATCGACCAGAGGCTCATACACCTCACCCCACATATGTTTCCTTGCCATAGATCACATTCTTGGATTTTTGGTGGAGACCATTTCTTGGTTAAAAACTCGTAGGTGTTAGCCTTCGGTATTATTGAAAATGGTCATTCATGGCTATTTTCGGCAAAATGGGGGTTGTGTGGCCATTTATCATCGACCAGAGGCTCATACACCTCACCCCACATATGTTTCCTTGCCATAGATTACATTCTTGGATTTCTGGTGGAGACCATTTCTTGGTTAAAAACTCGTACATGTTAGCCTTTGGTATTTTTGAAAATGGTCATTCATGGCTATTTTCGACAAAAATGGGGGTTGTGTGGCCATTGATCATCGACCAGACGCTCATACACCTCACCCCACATATGTTTCCTTGCCATAGATCACATTCTTGGATTTATGGTGGAGACCATTTCTTGGTCAAAAATCCGTATGTGTTAGCCTTCAGTGTCATTGAAAATGGTCGTTCATGGCTATTTTCGACAAAAATTAGGGTTGTGTGGCCATTGATCGTCGACTAGAGGCTCATACACCTCACCCCACATATGTTTCCTTGCCATAGATCACACCATAGATTACATTCTTGGATTTCTGGTGGAAACCATTTCTTGGTTAAAAACTCGTACGTGTTAGCCTTCGGTATTATTGAAAATGGTCACTCATGGCTATTTTCGGCAAAATGGGGGTTGTGTGGCCATTGATCATCGACCAGAGGCTCGTACACCTCACCCCACATATGTTTCCTTGCCATAGATCACATTCTTGGATTTCTTATGGAGACCATTTCTTGGTCAAAAATCCGTAGGTGTTAGCCTTTAGTATTTTTGAAAATGGTCATTCATGGCTATTTTTGACAAAAATGGGGGTTGTGTGGCCATTGATCATCGACCAGACGCTCATACACCTCACCCCACATATGTTTCCTTGCCATAGATCACATTCTTGGATTTCTGGTGGAGACCATTTCTTGGTTAAAAACTCGTACGTGTTAGCCTTCGGTATTATTGAAAATGGTCGTTCATGGCTATTTTCGGCAAAATGGGGGTTGTGTGGCCATTGATCCCACATATGTTTCCTTGCCATAGATCACATTCTTGGATTTCTGGTGGAGACCATTTCTTGGTCAAAAATCCGTAGGTGTTAGCCTTCGGTATTATTGAAAATGGTCGTTCATGGCTATTTTCGACAAAAATGGGGGTTGTGTGGCCATTGATCATCGACCAGAGGCTCATACACCTCACCCCACATATGTTTCCTTGCCATAGATCACATTCTTGGATTTCTGGTGGAGACCATTTCTTGGTCAAAAATCTGTAGGTGTTAGCCTTCGGTATTTTTGAAAATGGTCATTCATGGCTATTTTCGGCAAAATGGGGGTTGTGTGGCCATTGATCATCGACCAGAGGCTCGTACACCTCACCCCACATATGTTTCCTTGCCATAGATCAAATGTTCTCCACCATAAATCCAAGAATGTGATCTATGGCAAGGAAACATATGTGTAGTGAGGTGTATGAGCCTCTGGTCGAAGATCAATGGTCTCCACCAGAAATCCAAGAATGTGATCTATGGAAAGGAAACATATGTGGGGTGAGGTGTATGAGCCTCTGGTCGATGATCAATGGCCACACAACCCCCATTTTGTCGAAAATAGCCATGAATGACCATTTTCAATAATACCGAAGGCTAACACGTACGAGTTTTTAACCAAGAAATGGTTTCCACCAGAAATCCAAGAATGTAATATATGGCAAGGAAACATATGTGGGGTGAAGTGTACGAGCCTCTGGTCGATGATCAATGGCCACACAACCCCCATTTTTTATGAAAATAGCCATGAGCGACCATTTTCAATAATACTAGAGGCTAACACCTACGGATTTTAGACCAAGAAATGGTTGATAGTCGCCTAGAGGGGGGGGGGTGAATAGGGCGAAACTGAAATTTACAAATATAAACACAAATACAAGCCGGGTTAGAGTTAGAAATATGAAACCGAGTCCGCGAGAGAGGGTGGAAAACAAATCGCAAGCAAATGAAGAGTGTGACACGCGGATTTGTTTTACCGAGGTTCGGTTCTCTCAAACCTACTCCCCGTTGAGGAGGCCACAAAGGCCGGGTCTCTTTCAACCCTTCCCTCTCTCAAACGATCCCACGGATCGAGTGAGCTTTCTCTTCTCAATCACTTGGAACACAAAGTACCCACAAGGACCACCACAAGTTTGGTGTCTCTTGCCTCAATTACAAGTGAGTTTGATCGCAATGAAGGAATCAAGAAAGAAGAAAGCAATCCAAGCGCAAGAGCTCGAAAGAACACAAGCAAATCTCTCTCTCTAGTCACTAGGGCGTTGTGTGGAATTTGGAGAGGATTTGATCTCTTTGGTGTGTCTAGAATTGAATGCTAGAGCTCTTGTAAGTAGTTGGGAAGCGGAAAACTTGGATGCAATGAATGGTTGGGTGGTTGGGGTATTTATAGCCCCAACCACCAAAATAACCGTTGGTGGAGGCTGTCTGTTCGATGGCGCACCGGACATGTCCGGTGCCCCTGCCACGTCACCAGTGCCGTTGGAATCTGACCGTTGGAGTTTTGACTTCTGGGCCCGCCTCGATGTCCGGTGGCGCATCGGACATGCACTGTTCACTGTCCGGTGCGCCGGCATGGGCGACTCTGACTTCTGCGCGCGCTGCGCGCGCAATAAATGCATCGCAGGTAGCCGTTGGCGCCGAAGTAGCCGTTGCTCCGTGGATGCACTGGACAGTCCGGTGCACACCGGACATGTCCGGTGAATTATAGCGGAGCAGCCGCTCTGATTTCCCGAGGCTGGCGAGTTCCTGAGCCGCGTCCCGTTGGAGCACGGGACACTGTCCGGTGTACACCGGACAGTCCGGTGAATTATAGCGCGCCGGCTCTGGAGAATTCCCGAAGGCGACGAGTTCGCGTTGAAGTCCTTTGGTGCACCGGACACTGTCCAGTGGTGCACCGGACAGTCCGGTGCGCCAGACCAGAGGAGCCTTCGGTTGCTCCTTTGCTCTTTTGTTGAACCCAACACTTGGTCTTTTTATTGGCTAAGTGTGAACCTTTTGCACCTGTATAACTTATACACTAGAACAAACTAGTTAGTCCAAAGATTTGTGTTGGGCAATTCAACCACCAAAATTATATAGGAACTAGGTGTAAGCCTAATTCCCTTTCAATCTCCCCCTTTTTGGTGATTGATGCCAACACAAACCAAAGCAAATATAGAAGTGCATAATTGAACTAGTTTGCATAATATATGTGCAAAGGTTGCTTGGAATTGAGCCAATATAAATACTTACAAGATATGCATGGATTGTTTCTTCATTTTTAACATTTTGGACCACGCTTGCACCACATGTTTTGTTTTTGCAAAATCTTTTCTAAATCTTTTCAAAGTTCTTTTGCAAATAGTCAAGGGTAAATGAATAAGAGTTTGCAAAGCATTTTCAAGATTTGAAATTTTCTCCCCCTGTTCCAAATGCTTTTCCTTTGACTAAACAAAACTCCCCCTAAATAAAATCTCCTCTTAGTGTTCAAGAGGGTTTTGATGAAACAATTTTGAAATACTACTTTCTCCCCTTTTTGAACACATTAAGATACCAAATTGACAATTGGAAATTACATTTTAAAATTAGGTGGTGGTGCGGTCCTTTTGCTTTGGGCTAATACTTCCTCCCCCTTTGGCATGAATCGCCAAAAACGGAGTCATTAGAGCCCTTCAAATAACTTTCTCCTCCCTTGGTCATAAATAAAAGAGTGAAGATTATACCAAAGTAGGAGTCCTTTTGTTTTGCTCTCTCCCCCAAGGATAGAGAGCGGCTCGGAGTGACGGCGAAGGATGAGTTGACGGAGTGGAAGCCTTTGTCTTCGCCGAAGACTCCAATGCCCTTTCAATGCACCTATGACTTGATTTGAAGTAGACTTGAAAACACATTAGTCATAGCATATGAAAGAGACATGATCAAAGGTATATTCATGAGCTATGTGTGCAAGTTAGCAATAGAAATTTCTAGAATCAAGAATATTGAGCTCATGTCTAAGTTTGGTAAAAGTTTGTTCATCAAGTGGTTTGGTAAAGATATCGGCTAATTGATCTTTAGTATTAATGTATGCAATCTCAATATCTCCCTTTTGTTGGTGATCCCTAAGAAAATGATACCGAATGGCTATGTGCTTAGTGCGGCTATGCTCGACGGGATTGTCGGCCATTTTGATTGCACTCTCATTATCACATAGCAAAGGGACTTTGGTTAATTTGTAACCGTAGTCCCGCAGGGTTTGCCTCATCCAAAGCAATTGCGCGCAACAATGACCTGCGGCAATGTACTCGGCTTCGGCGGTTGAAAGAGCGACCGAATTTTGCTTCTTTGAGGCCCAAGACACCAAGGATCTTCCCAAGAACTGGCAAGTCCCTGATGTGCTCTTTCTATTAATCTTACACCCCGCCCAATCGGCATCTGAATAACCAATTAAATCAAAAGTGGATCCCCGAGGGTACCAAAGCCCAAACTTAGGAGTATAAGCCAAATATCTCAAGATTCGTTTTACGGTCGTAAGGTGGGATTCCTTAGGGTCGGATTGGAATCTTGCACACATGCAAAGGGAAAGCATAATGTCCGGTCGAGATGCACATAAATAGAGTAATGAACCTATCATCGACCGGTATACCTTTTGATCCACGGACTTACCTCCCGTGTCGAGGTCGAGATGCCCATTAGTTCCCATGGGTGTCTTGATGGGTTTGGCATCCTTCATCCCAAACTTGGTTAGAATGTCTTGAGTGTACTTTGTTTGGCTGATGAAGGTGCCCTCTTGGAGTTGTTTGACTTGGAATCCTAGAAAATACTTCAACTCCCCCATCATCAACATCTCGAACTTTTGTGTCATGATCCTACTAAATTCTTCACAAGTAGATTCGTTAGTAGACCCAAATATGATATCATCAACATAAATTTGGCATACAAACAAATCATTGTCAAGAGATTTAGTGAATAGAGTAGGATCGGCTTTTCCGACTTTGAAGCCATTAGCAATAAGGAAATCCCTAAGGCATTCATACCATGCTCTTGGGGCTTGCTTGAGCCCGTAAAGCGCCTTAGAGAGCTTATAGACATGGTTAGGATACTCACTGTCTTCAAAGCCGGGAGGTTGCTCAACATAGACCTCTTCCTTGATTGGTCCATTGAGGAAGGCACTTTTCACGTCCATTTGATAAAGCTTAAAGCCATGGTAAGTAGCATAGGCTAATAATATACGAATTGACTCAAGCCTAGCTACGGGTGCATAGGTTTCACCAAAATCCAAACCTTCGACTTGGGAGTATCCCTTGGCCACAAGTCGAGCTTTGTTCCTTACCACCACACCATGCTCGTCTTGCTTGTTGCGAAAGACCCATTTGGTTCCTACAACATTTTGGTTAGGACGTGGAACTAAATGACATACCTCATTCCTAGTGAAGTTGTTGAGCTCTTCTTGCATCGCCACCACCCAATCCGAATCTTGTAGTGCTTCCTCTACCCTGTGTGGCTCAATAGAGGAAACAAACGAGTAATGTTCACAAAAATGTGCAACACGAGATCTAGTAGTTACCCCCTTATGAATGTCGCCGAGGATGGTGTCGACGGGGTGATCTCGTTGGATTGCTTGGTGGACTCTTGGGTGTGGCGGCCTTTGTTCCTCTTCCTCCTTGTCTTCCTCATTTGCATCTCCCCCTTGATTATTGCCATCATCTTGAGGTGGCTCAATTGCTTGATCTTCTACTTCATCAACTTGAGCCTCATCCTCATTTTGAGTTGGTGGAGATGCTCGCGTGGAGGAGGATGGTTGATCTTGTGCTTTTGGAAGCTCTTCGGATTCCTTAGGACACACATCCCCAATGGACATGTTCCTTAGCGCGATGCACGGAGCCTCTTCATCACCTATCTCATCAAGATCAACTTGCTCTACTTGAGAGCCGTTAGTTTCATCAAACACAACGTCACATGAGACTTCAACTAGTCCAGTGGACTTGTTAAAGACCCTATATGCCCTTGTGTTTGAGTCATAACCAAGTAAAAAGCCTTCCACAGTCTTAGGAGCAAATTTAGATTTTCTACCTCTTTTAATAAGAATAAAGCATTTGCTACCAAAGACTCTAAAATATGAAATGTTGGGCTTTTTACCGGTTAGGAGTTCATATGATGTCTTCTTGAGGATTTGGTGTAGATACAACCGGTTGATGGCGTAGCAAGCGGTGTTGACCGCCTCGGCCCAAAACCGATCCGAAGTCTTGTACTCATCAAGCATGGTCCTTGCCATGTCTAATAGAGTTCGATTCTTCCTCTCCACTACACCATTTTGTTGTGGGGTGTAGGGAGAAGAGAACTCATGCTTGATGCCCTCTTCCTCAAGAAAGCCTTCGATTTGAGAGTTCTTGAACTCCGTCCCGTTGTCGCTTCTTATTTTCTTGATCCTTAAGCCAAACTCATTTTGAGCCCGTCTCAGGAATCCCTTTAAGGTCTCTTGGGTTTGAGATTTTTCCTGTAAAAAGAATACCCAAGTGAAGCGAGAATAATCATCCACTATTACAAGACAATACTTACTCCCGCCGATGCTTATGTAAGCAATTGGGCCGAATAGGTCCATGTGTAGGAGCTCCAGTGGTCTTTTGGTCGTCATGATGTTCTTGTGTGGATGATGGGCTCCAACTTGCTTTCCTGCCTGACATGCACTACAAATCCTGTCTGTTGGGGACCTTCGGCATCCGAAGGTCCTCAAAAACAGGATTTAACAGTATTTCTGGAGTACAATGTGTGAACAGGTATCCTCGGACTAAAGTCGGCATTGCTGTAGACCGGAATAATACGAAGGTTGATACAGAGCCGAAGGTGCGAGCAGGAAAGCTTCGGCGTGACAGCAAGGAGTGGAACCGACTTAAAGATGAAAAGGTTATTCAGACCTCGATAGACTACTATAGAATTATTATCAAATGTAAAGGGCATGTATGTAATTTTGTAAGGGCTGTGTCCCGTGCCTATAAATAGGTGAACAGTATCCCCGTACTGTTATTCCCTTCCGATTGAAGGTACACTTGTAATTCAATAATGTTTCTGTTTATGCCCGATAATAGTATATGATTGCTTATATCGTCTTTAATATTCTTTATATTTCATTCCTCGCTATTATTTAATGAATGTATGAAGGTATGTCCTTCATAACCTTCGTCCGCAAGCCATTACATCCTAAGGGAAATAATGCTTCGGGGGACGAAGGACTTTAACGATTAACATTTTCTATGTTGCCTTGTTCTTAACTCATAGCACTTGAGAACAAGTCCCCAACATTGGCGCCCACCTCCGGTGAACTCACTTCCATTTCTTGAGCTTTTCAACACCTTCGGCAAGCATCACCTTCGTCATGCCGCCGAAGAAGGCTTCAGCAGCAGGGGCTGGCACGCTGCAGCCGCTGGATCCCAATCAAGACGTCCTTTCTCTTAGAGAGGCACGAAGCCAGAAGAGGAAGGCTGCCAGTCCAACATCTCCGGAGGATGATCTAGATCAGGAAATTCAGAATCTGGAAATCCTTCAGCAGCAGGTTCAACGCAAGAAGGAGAAGATGGCCCGTCTAGCTGATCTTCAGAGGCAAATAGATGAAGCTTCCGAAGAGGTTCGTCATCTTGTTCAAGATGATCAAAACCGAAGGCCTCCACGCAGAGAGTTTCACCAGGAAGACTTCCGTAATGAGGATGACTGGTATGACGATTTCCATCATGGAAACTTTGCTTTTGATGATGCTTCTCCTCTCTCAACAGAATTGCAGGCTACACCTTGGCCACAGACTTACAAGCCACCCCAGCTTCCTATATATGACGGTCACTCAGACCCCAAGCAATTCCTAATGAGCTATGAAGCAACTATATCTTCGTATGGTGGCAATACGGCAGTCATGGCAAAATCCTTTGTTATGGCCGTCAGAAGCGTTGCTCAGACTTGGTACTCTTCTCTTCGGCCAGGGACAATCACTTCTTGGCAGAAATTGAAGGATATGCTGATAACTAGCTTTCAAGGGTTTCAGACGAAGCCGGTCACTGCTCAGGCTCTCTTCCAGTGTACCCAGGACCATGAAGAGTACCTTCAGGCATATGTCCGAAGGTTTCTGCGATTGAGGGCACAGGCGCCAACAGTGCCCAATGAGATTGTCATTGAGGCTATGATCAAGGGACTTCGGCCAGGGCCGTCAGCACAGTATTTTGCCAGGAAGCCACCACAAATGCTGGAAAAGCTACTCCAGAAGATGGACGAATACATTCGAGCTGACAATGATTTTCGTCAAAGAAGGGAGGAGGCTTTTAGGTTTTCTGAGATGACCAGGGGCTTTGGAGGAAGGTTTTACCCAAGGCATGTCAGGTCAATTCACAATTCTACTCAAAATGATGATAAAGGGAGTCAACAGCAAAGGCCACAATACTCCTCACAGGCTTCGGGGCAACAGCAAAGCTCTTTCCGACCACCAGCTCCAAGAGGCAGAGGCGCCAGGGGCTTCGGAGGAAGATTTGGCGATCAACCGAGAAGAATCTTTTGCTTATTCTGCGGTGAGAACAAAGGCCATACCACCAGGATGTGCCATGTTACTATTCAGAAGCAAAAGGAAATAGCTGAAGCAGCAGCACAACAAGCCCAGCCGAAGCAGGTCATGCATACAGCTTCGTATCATTCGCCCTACATCCCAGAATATGTGGGCAACCATCCTGCAGTCTCTGTTGCTTCGGCGAGTCAGCCTCAAGCTTCCTGGCAACAGCCTCCGCCTCCACCTCCGTTACAACAAGCCCAGCAGCCAGAAGGGAGCCAATACGCTCCGCATCAAAGGGACTTCAGAGAACAGTCCGAAGCTCGCACGGTCAACAGCACTGTGCCAGAATCAAAGCACATCTATTGACAAATATCCTACCTTGATAGTAATCTTTTTCATTCAGTTTTATTTTTACTGTAATAAAGGACATTGTTTAGATTTCATGAAAATAGTTCCCACAAGGAAAATATATTTTCTTCACAGTCTTCAGTTTAAGGATTTGTCATAACAGAGAAAACCTTCGAACTACCGAAAAAATTCTTCGAAGCAACGAAAAGTCGTTCCAAGGAACACAGAGTAAGTTTGACGAAGTCACCAAAAGTCGTTCCGAAGGGAGCGCAGTGTAAGTTTTCTGCTCCAAAGTCGTTCCAAAAGGAATGCAGAGCATACAGCGAAAAGTCAACGCTGATACCGCCTAAGTAAAAGGCGAAGAAGCTCCAAAGTTGTTCCTAAGGGAATGCAGAGCTTACAGCGAAAAGTCAACGCTGATTCCGCCTAAGTAAAAGGCGAAGAAGCTCCTAAGGGAGGCTTATAGCGAAAAGTCAACGCTGATTCACAAAAAGATTATGTGTTTTATCGCGCAGATATGCGTGTACCTTCGGAATATCACCTTACATAGCATAACATCATCACATCATTTTGCATAACATAAGCATCATACATCATACTGCATGTGGCATAAGAAAGAGATATGATATCAACCTTCGAGAAAACACTTTGAAAAAGGGGCAAATCATGCCGTCACAAGGAGAAACAATATTGATCTCTGAAGTATAGCCTTGAGGAATGTTTCTACGAAGCTTCAACACTTTTCGGGATACTTCGGATATTGTTATGATAAATGGTAATTCTTCTTCACGAAGCATGAAAAGAAGGGAAGGTGTTTTTTTTCGCCAGACTCAAAAACGGTACGTATGTAAAGTTTCATGCATCGTAAAGAATTGAACCATAAAGAAAAATAAAACAAATATATTACATACAGGATTACAAGATATTACACATATTACATTTAAAATGTTTTTACAATAGCATTTAGTCTTCCCTAAGTACCACCTCTGCAGCTTCGTTCAACAGTCGATCGACAACTTCATCCATAATAGCTTCAGCCATCTTTTTAATTTCATCGTCACCCCTAGGCCGTGCACCCGGAGATACTTCAGTAGGATCTGAGGAAGGATAGGACACGGCTACATTGCTATTACAAATCGCAAACAAATTTTAAAGCCTAAGATCACAACACAAAAACCATTATTTAATACCTAATTGACCTTCGGCCTCTGCGCTCTTTTCAGCAGCCTCAGCTACTTCTCTAGCATCATGAATCCCCTTTTCACTTCTTCGAATAATTTCTCCGGCCATTTCTCGGCCACCATTATCCCAGATATCGGTAAAAAACTTTCCACCAATTATGCTAGCTTCGGCCGAAGGATCTCTTGTATCTTCAAAGGACAAGGCAGCTTCGGACTGTGCTAAAATTTTCACATGTTCGCAGCCCTTCTTCTCTAAGATGGTGGCAATCCCTCTGGCGCCAGAGAAGGCACATATATCTCCTCGGCTATTTAAAATTTCTTCGAAGGCTTCAGCTTCGTGGCCAATCCATTCGATAACACCTTCGGGATTGCCTCTCGAAAAGTTTTCCTCACTTGAGAACGCGCCAACCTTGGCAAAGCTAGCCTTTAATTTCTTAACACAATCTATAGATTTGTTGTAGCATCTCTTTTTGGACGAACGAAGCTCTTCAACAGTCACTTCTAGGTGATCTGCCCATTGATCGCTGAGTTCACGCTTTGTTTCTTCAAGTATGCGTTCTTCCTTGGCTCTGGCCAGTTGTTTCCGAAGGTCTTCAATTTCGCGTTTCTGAACTTCAGCTTGACTTTTAAAAGCAGCTTCGTCTTCCTTTATTTTATTTATCAATGAGTATAATATTTTATCTTTTTCGAGACCTTCGTTCCTCAGTTCAATTACTTCGGAACGAAGGTTGCTCAGGGCTATAGTACATCCTTCGTCCTCAGCATCTTTCTGCGCCCTGAGGGCATTGCTGAGTATCAGGCCCTGCAAAGAGGAATATGTCTGTGTCAATAGGTTTAAACAAACGAAAAATTTTGAAAAAATACAAGAATTTCATTTGTTGCACCTTTAAGCTATTGTAAGCTAGGCTGTCAGCCAGATCGTTCTTTGACAGCACCGAAAGTCCGTCTTCTAAAGTTGGGAATCCGAAGCTCCTGCTCATCTCCCGACAAACAGAAATTTCCTTGCTGTCGGGGAGACAGTACAAGAAGTCTTCTTCTCCACTGCCATTGAATATTAATGCCCCCTTTGGATATTTCAGTTTTTGGGCATAGTGCTGGGCCTCTTGTTCTTCTTTTTCTGATAGTTTTTTCCCCGAAGCATGACGAACAATATAATCACGAATTTTGGAGGATGCTTCGGGGGCAATAACACCGGTTTCTTCAACAAGAGTTGGCTTTGTTATTTTTTCTGTCTCGCTTTCCAAGGGTTTTATTTTTGCGGGCTCTGAGGGCCCAGCTTCGGCTTCAGTCTCTTGCTCTGGAGTTTTAGAAACAGAAGTTTCAACTGTTGTTTCAGGAGTGACAGCAGCCTTCTTCGGAGGTGTGCTTGAAGACTTGATCGTTTCCAGCACATCTAGTACATTAGCCATTCTCTTTCTTTTCGGAGTGACGTCTGGCACTTTTTCATTTTTTGCTGTCCCAATGATTGCTGCAGGACTCAAAACTTCTGATGTTTTGGAGCCCTCAGCTGCTTCCTTTACCTTTTCCATTTTTTCAGTGGATGGCGCTTCGGCCTTCTCTTTTGTTTCTGGCAACAAAATCTTAGATTGCTCTAATTTTGTCTTTTTTGGCACTTCGGCCGTTTCTGCGACTTCTGGCAGCACAGTTGGCTCGGTTGGTTGTTCAGCTTCGGTGGCCGAAGGAATTTCTTCGGCAAACTCAGGCACCGAAGCTGGTTCAATATAACGCGGCCGATGCGTAAGGACCTTTATCTTCTTCCTTTTTGGTTCCGGCTCGCTAGGAGCAGCTTCAGCTTCTTCTTTTGCAGAGATTGTGTTTTTTCTCTTCTGCCTTCGAACGGGATAGCAATAGTCAGGGTAGACAAACCCGATGGCATCGAATACCCGATTCAGCCTTTTCTTTTTTCGGCCTCCGAAGGCTGTTGACATTGCAGAATCTTCGGCCTTCGAATAAGCCCCAAGCAGTTCATCGCTTAAATTTTCAATACTTTTCAACCAGTCGTCATCTGGCTCGACGAATTTATCTCCAAATTTAAAAGTGTACTTCAACCTGATAAGTCCACCTTCGTCGGCTTCTTTTACGGTTTCTTGTGGCATTTCCCACTTCTCCGCAAGTGGCCATACCCTGAAGGCAATGTGCTCTTGGACTAAGTCTCTTGTTCCAATAAAAGAGCAGACTGCGCCGAAGGCCCTCTGGCATTCTTCGGCAGATTCAGTCATTTCAACCTTCGGCCTCCGAAGACCGAAGCTTTGCCAAATAGGGCGCATAATTATGCCTTTGATATCTTCTCGCGCTGTCAGATCATTTTTCACATAGAACCATTCTGTCATCCAGTCTCCGGGCCATCTTTTCCGAAAGGTTGGCACGGGGCAGCTTGACCCAGACCGAGAAACAAAACTGTAGCAGCCAAAATTGTTGTGATACTGTTCCTTACCCCAAGGTTTTGTTTCATATGATAATTCATGTATATTGCAGAAGCTTTTTGCGTCAGGTTTCAGACCTTGGCTTCTCACGGCCCACACGAAGATATTTAGCCTTATAATTGCCTCGGGGGTAAGTTGATGGAGATAGACTTCGAATATTTTCAGTACCTCCACAACGAAGCTGCTCAAAGGAAATCGCAGTCCAGCTTTCAAAAAGCTTCGGTACACTACGACCTCATTTTCTTCAGGGTGTGGGCAAGTTTTTTCCCCTTCGTCGGCCCTCACAATGGACAAATCCCGGAAATACCTCCCTCTCATGTTGACAAGATGATTCTCTTTGATAGTTGATTTACCATAAACTGAGTGACTTGGTCGCCATGGACGATCTTCGGAGTCCTCGCCACCACTGTCCACATCATAGCTGTCGCTGTCACCAGTATCTTCGGACAAACCTTCCAGAATCTCCTTGGTAATCTTTTCCGTGTTGGTCTTCGACATCGCTATAAGAAACCCCAAGTTTTTCTCTTCATCGAGGCTCAGCTTCGTCTCAGCAACAGTCTTCTTATCCTCGGACATCTTCGGAAACACTAAAAAACTGTTTTCAAGTCCGAAGCTTCAAAGCTAAAAGCTTAGCAAATCACAGTGCACAAGAGCTAAAAATTGAGTGAGCGGGAGTGGTTGGCCAGAAAGCGTGTCAAATGAGTTTGCGGTATGCCCGTATTTATACGCCAAGGGCGTTGAAAATTCAAAGACCCCGCTTGTCAGTGATTGTTGCTATTCTAGCAAAGGGAAGGTGTTTTTTCGGACCTTCGGCGTAAAGCCTTCGTCCAGGTCGCAATCTGAATTCGTTATTATAAACAAATTAATATTGCGAGGGGCTACTGTTGGGGACCTTCGGCATCCGAAGGTCCTCAAAAACAGGATTTAACAGTATTTCTGGAGTACAATGTGTGAACAGGTATCCTCGGACTAAAGTCGGCATTGCTGTAGACCGGAATAATACGAAGGTTGATACAGAGCCGAAGGTGCGAGCAGGAAAGCTTCGGCGTGACAGCAAGGAGTGGAACCGACTTAAAGATGAAAAGGCTATTCAGACCTCGATAGACTACTATAGAATTATTATCAAATGTAAAGGGCATGTATGTAATTTTGTAAGGGCTGTGTCCCGTGCCTATAAATAGGTGAACAGTATCCCCGTACTGTTCACGCTGACTGGGCATTCGCTTTTTGCGTCACGCTTGTACTGTTATTCCCTTCCGATTGAAGGTACACTTGTAATTCAATAATGTTTCTGTTTATGCCCGATAATAGTATATGATTGCTTATATCGTCTTTAATATTCTTTATATTTCATTCCTCGCTATTATTTAATGAATGTATGAAGGTATGTCCTTCATAACCTTCGTCCGCAAGCCATTACATACTAAGGGAAATAATGCTTCGGGGGACGAAGGACTTTAACGATTAACATTTTCTATGTTGCCTTGTTCTTAACTCATAGCACTTGAGAACAAGTCCCCAACACTGTCTTTCTCAAAATGAACATTTGTTAGTCCTAAAATGTGTTCTCCCTTTAGAAGCTTATGAAGATTCTTCATCCCAACATGGGCTAGTCGGCGGTGCCAGAGCCAACCCATGTTAGTCTTAGCAATTAAGCATGTGTCGAGTTCAGCTCTATCAAAATCTACTAAGTATAGCTGACCCTCTAACACACCCTTAAATGCTATTGAATCATCACTTCTTCTAAAGACAGTGACACCTACATCAGTAAATAGACAGTTGTAGCCCATTTGACATAATTGTGAAACGGAAAGCAAATTGTAATCTAAAGAATCTACAAGAAAAACATTGGAAATTGAATGGTCAGGAGATATAGCAATTTTACCAAGACTGTTGGGGACCTTCGGCATCCGAAGGTCCTCAAAAACAGTATTTAATAAGTGTTTCTGGAGTATAATGTGTGAACAGGTACCTTAGGACTGAAGTCAGGCATCACAATAGATCAGAATGATACGAAGGTTGGTGAAGCGCCGAAGGTGTAAGCAGGAAAGCTTCGGTGTGATAGCAGCAGGTGAAACCGACTTAAAGATGAAAAGGTTGTTTAGACCTCGACAGATTACTATAGAATTATTATCAAATGTAAAGGGCATTAATGTAATTTTGCACGGGCTGCGTCCCGTGCCTATAAATAGGTGAACAGTACTCCCGTACCGTTCACGCTGACTTGGCATTCGCTTTTGGCGTCACGTTTGTACTGTCATCTCCTTCCGATTGAAGGTACACTTGTAATTCAACAATGTTTTTGTTTATGACCGATAATAATATATGATCGTTCATGTTGTCTTTTATATTCTTTATATTTCATCCTTCGCCATTGTTTAATGAATATATGAAGGTATGTCCTTCATAACCTTCGTCCGCAAGCCATTACATCCTAAGGGAAATAATGCTTCGGAGGACGAAGGACTTTAACGATTAACATTTTCTATGTTGCCTTGTTCTTAACCCATAGCACTTGAGAACAAGTCCCCAACATTGGCGCCCACCTCCGGTGAACTCACTTCCACTCTGAGTTTTTTGAACACCTTCGGCGATCGTAAACCTTCGTTATGGCGCCGAAGAAGGCTTCAGCGACTGGGGTTGCAGCTCTGCAGCCACTGGACCACAATCAGGAGACAGTCTCCCTGCGGGAGGCCCGAAGCCAGAAAAGGAAGGCTGTCAGTCCGACACCACCAGAGGACGAGATAGATCAAGAAATCAGAGATATGGAGATGCTTCATCAACAAGTACAGAGGAAGAAAGAAAAGATGGCCAGGCTAGCTGAACTGCAGAGGCAGATAGACGAAGCCTCTGAAGAAGTTCGTCATCTTGCTCAGGATGAGCAACACCGAAGGCCTCAGCATCAAGACCTTCATCAGGAGGGTTTTCCCAACGAAGATGACTGGTATGACAATTTCCATCATGGGAATTTTGTTTTTGATGATGCTTCTCCTCTGTCCGCTGAGCTGCAGGCTACACCTTGGCCTCCGTCCTACAAGCCGCCTCAGCTCCCTGTATTCGATGGCCACTCAGACCCGAAGCAGTTTTTGATGAGCTACGAAGCAACGGTGTCTTCGTATGGTGGCAATGCTTCAGTCATGGCCAAATCATTCGTTATGGCTGTCAGAAGTGTCGCCCAAACCTGGTATTCCTCCCTTCGACCAGGAACGATCACTTCATGGCAGAAGCTGAAGGACTTGTTGTTAACTAGCTTTCAAGGGTTTCAGACGAAGCCGGTCACTGCTCAGGCTCTGTTCCAGTGCACTCAGGATCATGAAGAATACCTTCAGGCGTATGTCCGAAGGTTCTTGCGTTTGAGGGCACAGGCACCAACGGTGCCCA
Organism: Zea mays; assembly: GCF_902167145.1. Classification (NCBI taxonomy): domain Eukaryota; kingdom Viridiplantae; phylum Streptophyta; class Magnoliopsida; order Poales; family Poaceae; genus Zea; species Zea mays. The sequence continues at coordinate 30,940 of NW_023366935.1, forward strand.
ATGAAATTGTCATCGAGGCCATGATCAAGGGGCTTCGGCCAGGTCCGTCAGCTCAGTACTTCGCCAGGAAGCCTCCTCAAACTTTGGAGAAGCTTCTCCAGAAGATGGATGAGTACATTCGGGCCGATAATGATTTTCGCCAAAGAAGGGAGGAGGCTTTCAGGTTTTCTGAAATGACCAGGGGCTTCGGAGGGAGGTTCTACCCGAGGCACGTGAGATCAATTCATAACTCTACACAAAATGATGACAGAGGAAGCCAACAGCAAAGGCCACAATGCTCCTCACAGGCTTCGGGGCAACAGCAAAGCTCCTTCCGACCACCAGCTCCAAGAGGCAGAGGCGCCAGGGGCTTTGGAGGAAGATTTGGAGATCAACCGAGAAGAATCTTTTGCTTATTCTGCGGTGAGAACAAAGGCCATACTACCAGGATGTGCCATGTTACTATTCAGAAGCAAAAGGAAATAGCTGAAGCCGCAGCACAACAAGCTCAGCCGAAGCAGGTCATGCATACAGCTTCGTATCATTCGCCCTACATCCCAGAATATGTGGGCAACCATCCTGCAGTTTCTGTTGCTTCGGCGAGTCAGCCTCAAGCTTCCTGGCAACAGCCTCCGCCTCCACCTCCGTTGCAACAAGGCCAGCAGCCAGAAGGGAGCCAGTATGCCCCACACCAGAGGGATTTCAGAGAGCAGTCCGAAGCTCGTACAGTCAATAGCACTGTGCCAGAGTCAAAGCACATCTATTGACGAATATCCTACCTTAATAACAATCTTTTTCATTCAGTTTTATTTTCTGTAATAAAGACATTGTTTAGGTTTCATGTAATTAGTTTCGTCGATTCCTACAAGAAAAATATGCTTTCTTCACAGGCTTGTGACAATAAAAAGGACCTTCGAACTATCGAAAATTCTTCGAAGCAACAAAAAGTCGTTCTAAGGAACGCAGAGTAAGTTTGCCGAAGTCACAAAAAGTCGTTCCAAAGGGAGCGCAGTGTAAGTTTTCTGCTCCAAAGTCGTTCCAAAGGGAATGCAGAGCATACAGCGAAAAGTCAACGCTGGTACCGCCTAAGTAAAAGGCGAAGCGCGAAAAGTCAACGCGAATACCGCTGAAAGTAAAAGGCGAAGAAGCTCCTAAGGGAGGCTTACAGCGAAAAATAAACGCTGATTCCGCTGAAGTAAAAGGCGAAGAAGCTCCTAAGGGAGGCTTATAAAAGATTGTGTTTTATTGCAGGGATATGTATATATCTTCGGAATAAACATCATCTCACATAACACAACATCATCACATCATCTCGCATAGCATAAGCATCATACATCATTTTGCACATGGCACAAGAGGTGGATACATTATTAATCTACAGAAGAATGCTGTGAAAGGGAGAAATCATAGTCACAAAAAGATACATCATTGATCTTTGGAAATGTAGCTTCGGAAAATATTTTCACGAAGCTTGGATATTATTCATCAGAACATTGGATATTGTTGTGACAAAGAAAAATTCTTCTTCACGAAGCATGAAAAGAAGGGAAGGTGTTTTTTTCGTCAAAGACTCAAAAGCGGTACGTGTAAAGTTTCATGCATCGTAAAGAATTGAGTAACAAAAATAGGTATATTACATTTGGGGTTACAAAATGTTACAATATATTACATTTCAGAAGTTTTTACAAAAATACTTAATCTTCTCTCAAAACGACTTCTGCAGCCTCGTTCAGGAGCCGGTTGACGACTTCGTCCATAATATCTTCAGCCATCTTTTTAATTTCGTCGTCTCCCTTCGGCTAAGAGCCCGAAGACGCTTTAGTCGGATCTGAAGCAAGACAGGATACGGCTACATTGCTATTACAAATCGCAAACAAATCTTAAAACCTAAGATTACAACACGATAAAAACTATTAGTTAATACCTAATTGACCTTCGGCCTCTGCGCTCTTTTCAGCAGCCTCAGCTACTTTTCTAGCATCGTGAATGCCCTTTTCACTTCTTCGAACAATTTCTCCGGCCATTTCTCGGCCACCATTATCCCAGATATCAGTAAAAAAATTTCCACCAATTATACTAGCTTCAGCCGAAGGATCTTTTGCATCTTCAAAGGGCAAAGCAGCTTCGGACTGTGCTAAAATTTTTACATGTTCGCAGCCCTTCTTCTCTAAGATGGTGGCAATCCCTCTGGCACCAGAGAAGGCACATATATCTCCTCGGCTGTTTAAAATTTCTTCGAAGGCCTCAGCTTCGTGGTCGATCCATTCGATGGGACCTTCGGGATTGCCTCTCGTAAAGTTTTCTTCGCTTGAGAAGGCGCCAACCTTGGCGAAGCTAGCTTTTAACTTTTTAACACACTCTATAGATTTGTTATAACATCTCTTTTTGGACGAACGAAGCTCTTCAACAGTTATTTCTAGGTGATCGGCCCATTGGTCGCTGAGTTCTCGCTTTGTTTCTTCAAGTATGCGTTCTTCCTTGGCTCTGGCCAGTTGTTTCCGAAGGTCTTCAATTTCACGCTTCTGAGCTTCAGCTTGACTTTTAAAAGCAGCTTCGTCCTCCTTTATTTTATTTGTTAATGAGTATAGCATTTTATCTTTTTCGAGACCTTCGTTCCTCAGTTCAATAACTTCGGAACGAAGGTTGCTCAGGGCTATAGAACACCCTTCGTCTTCAGCATCTTTCTGTGCCCTGAGGGCATTGCTGAGTATCAGGCCCTGCAAAGAGAAATATGTCTGCGTCAATAGGTTTAAATAAACGAAAAATTTTGAACTCAACAAAAAATACAAGGATTTCATTTGTCACACCTTTAAGCTATTGTAAGCTAGGCTGTCGGCCAGATCGTTCTTTGACAGCACCGAAAGTCCGTCTTCTAAAGTTGGGAATCCGAAGCTCCTGCTCATCTCCCGACAGACAGAAATTTCCTTGCTGTCGGGGAGACAATACAAGAAGTCTTCCTCTCCACTGCCATTGAATATTAACGCCCCCTTTGGATATTTCAGCTTTTGGGCGTAGTGCTGGGCCTCTTGCTCTTCTTTTTCCGATAGTTTTTTCCCCGATGCATGACGAACAATATAATCACGAATTTTGGGGGATGCTTCGGGGGTAATGACACCGGTTTCTTCAACAAAAGTCGGCGTTGTTATTTTTTCTGCCTCACTTTCCAAGGGTTTTATCTTTGCGGGCTCTGAGGGCACAGCTTCGGCTTCAGTCTTTTGCTCTGGAGATTTAGAACCAGAAATTTCAGTTGTTGTCTCAGGAACGACAGCAGCCTTCTTCGGAGGTGTGCTTGAAGATTTGATCGTTTCCAGTACATCTAGCACATTAGCCATTCTCTTTCTCTTCGGAGTCACTGCTGGCACTTTTTGATTTTTTACTGTCTCAATGTTTGCTATAGGACTCAAAACTTCTGATGTTTTGGAGCCCTCAGTTGCTTCTTTTACCTCTTCCATTTTTTCTGTGGACGGCGCTTCGGCCTTCTCTTTCATTACTGACAGCAAAATCTTTGATTGTTCCAATTCTATCTTTGTTGGCACTTCGGCCGTTTCTGCGACTTCTGGCAGCAAAGTTGGCTTGGTTGGTTTTTCAGCTTCGGTGGCCGTAGTAGTTTCTCCGGTAAACTCAGGCACCGAAGCTGGTTCAATATAGCGCGGCCGATGTGTGAGGACCTTTATCTTCTTTCTTTTCGGTTCTGGCTCGCTAGGAGCAATTGTAGTTTCTTCTTTTGCAGAGGTTGTGTTTTTTCTTTTCTGCCTTCGAACGGGATAGCAATAGTCAGGGTAGAGAAACCCGATTGCATCAAATACCCGATTCAGCCTCTTCTTTTTTCGGCCTCCGAAGGCTACAGACATTGCAGTGTCTTCGGCCTTCGAGTAAGCCCCAAGCAGTTCATCACTTAAATTTTCAATACTTTTTAGCCAGTCATCATCTGGCTCAACGAATTTATCTCCAAATTTAAAAGTGTACTTCAACCTGATAAGTCCACTTTCGTCGGCCTCTTTCACGGTTTCTTGTGGCATTTCCCAATTCTCCGCGAGCGGCCATACCCTGAAGGCAATATGCTCTTGTACTAAGTCTCTTGTCCCAATGAAAGAACAGACTGCGCCGAAGGCCCTCTGGCATTCTTCGGCAGCTTCATTCATTTCAACCTTCGGCCTTCGAAGGCCGAAGCTTTGCCAAATAGGGCGCATAATTATACCTTTGATATCTTCTCGTATTGTCAGATCACTCTTCACATAGAACCATTCTGTCATCTAGTCTCCGGGCCATCTTTTCCGAAAGGTTGGCACGGGGCAGCTTGACCCGGACCGAGAAACAAAACTGTAGCAGCCAAAATTGTTGTGGTACTGTTCCTTACCCCAGGGTTTTGTTTCATATGATAATTCATGTATATTGCAGAAGCTTTTTGCGTCAGGCTTTAGACCTTGGCTTCTCACGGCCCACACGAAGATATTCAGCTTTATAATTGCCTCGGGGGTAAGTTGATGGAGATAGATTTCGAATATTTTCAGCACCTCCACAACGAAGCTGCTCAAAGGAAATCGCAGTCCAGCTTTCAAAAAGCTTCGGTACACTACGACTTCATTCTCTTCAGGGTGGGGGCAAGTTTTCTCCCCTTCGTCGGCCCTCACAATGGATAGATCCCGAAAATATCTTCCTCTCATGTTGATAAGATGATTCTCTTTGATAGTTGATTTACCATAAACTGAATGGCTTGGTCGCCACGGACGATCTTCGGAGTCTTCACCACCACTGTCCACATCATAGCTATCACTATCACCAGTATCCTCAGACAAACCTTCCAGAATCTCCTTGGTGATTTTTTCTGTGTTGGTCTTTGACATCGCTATAAGAAACCCCAAATTTTTCTCTTCGTCGAGGCTCAGCTTCGTCTCAGCAGTAGTCTTCTTATCTTCGGACATCTTCGGAGACACTAAAAAACTATTTTCAAAGCCGAAGCTTCAAAACTAAAAGCTTAGCAAATTGTAATGCAAGAGCTAAAAATTGAGCGAGCGGGAGCAATTGGCCAGAGAGCGTGTCAAATGCGTTTGTGGTATGGCCGTATTTATACGCCAAGTGCGTTGAAAATTGAAAGACCCCGCTTGTTAGTGAGTGTTGCTATTCTAGCAAAGGGAAGGTGTTTTTTCGGACCTTTGGCGTAAAGCCTTCGTCCAGGTCGCAATCTAAATTTATTATTTTGAATAAATTAGTATTGCGAGGGGCTACTGTTGGGGACCTTCGGCATCCGAAGGTCCTCAAAAACAGGATTTAATAAGTGTTTCTGGAGTATAATGTGTGAACAGGTACCTTCGGACTGAAGTCAGGCATCACAATAGATCAGAATGATACGAAGGTTGGTGAAGCGCCGAAGGTGTAAGCAGGAAAGCTTCGGTGTGATAGCAGCAGGTGAAACCGACTTAAAGATGAAAAGGTTGTTTAGACCTCGACAGATTACTATAGAATTATTATCAAATGTAAAGGGCATTAATGTAATTTTGCACGGGTTGCGTCCCGTGCCTATAAATAGGTGAACAGTACTCCCGTACCGTTCACGCTGACTTGGCATTCGCTTTTGGCGTCACGTTTGTACTGTCATCTCCTTCCGATTGAAGGTACACTTGTAATTCAACAATGTTTTTGTTTATGACCGATAATAATATATGATCGTTCATGTTGTCTTTTATATTCTTTATATTTCATCCTTCGCCATTGTTTAATGAATATATGAAGGTATGTCCTTCATAACCTTCGTCCGCAAGCCATTACATCCTAAGGGAAATAATGCTTCGGAGGACGAAGGACTTTAACGATTAACATTTTCTATGTTGCCTTGTTCTTAACCCATAGCACTTGAGAACAAGTCCCCAACAAAGACCTTTGACCAAACCTTGATTTCCATCCCCGAATGTGATAGCTCGTTGGGGATCTTGGTTTTTCTCATAGGAGGAGAACATCCTTTTCTCCACTGTCATATGGTTTGTGCACCCGCTGTCGAGTATCCAACTTGAGCCCCCGGATGCATAAACCTACAAAACAATTTTAGTTCTTGACTTTAGGTACCCAAACGGTTTTGGGTCCTTTGGCATTAGAAACAAGAACTTTGGGTATCCAATCACAAGTCTTTGACCCCTTGTGTTTGCCCCCAACAAACTTGGCAACTACCTTGCCGGATTTGTTAGTCAAAACATAAGATGCATCAAAAGTTTTAAAAGAAATATCATGATCATTTGATGCAATAGGAGTTTTCTTCTTAGGCAACTTAGCACGGGTTGGTTGCCTAGAGCTAGATGTCTCACCCTTATACATAAAAGCATGATTAGGGCCAGAGTGAGACTTCCTAGAGTGAATTCTCCTAATTTTGTCCTCGGGATAACCGGCAGGGTATAAAATGTAACCCTCGTTATCCTGAGGCATGGGAGCCTTGCCCTTAACAAAGTTGGACAATCTTTTAGGAGGGGCATTAAGTTTGACATTGTCTCCCCTTTGAAAGCCAATGCCATCCTTGATGCCCGGGCGTCTCCCATTATAGAGCATACTTCTAGCAAATTTAAACTTTTCATTTTCTAAGTTATGCTCGACAATCTTAGCATCTAATTTTGCTATATGATCATTTTGTTGTTTAATCAAAATCATGTGATCATGAATAGCATCAACATCAATATCTCTACATCTAGTACAAATAGTGACATGCTCAATGGTAGATGTAGATGGTTTGCAAGAATTAAGTTCAACAATCTTAGCACGTAATATATCATTCTTATCTCAAAGATCGGAAATTGTAACTTTGCAAACATCAAAATCTTTAGCCTTAGCAATCAAGTTTTCATTTTCTAATCTAAGGCTAGCAAGAGATACATTCAATTCTTCAATCTTAGCAAGTAAATCATCATTATTGTTTCTAAGATTGGGAATTGAAATATCACAAACATGAGAATCAACCTTAGCATTTAAACTAGCATTTTCATTTCTAAGGTTGTCAATCATCTCATGGCAAGTGCTTAGCTCACTAGATAGTTTCTGACATTTTTCTACTTCTAGAGCATAAGCATTTTTAACCTTAACATGCTTCTTATTTTCTTTAATAAGGAAGTCCTCTTGAGTGTCCAAGAGATCATCCTTTTCATGAATGGCACTAATCAATTCATTAAGTTTTTCCTTTTGTTGCATGTTGAGGTTGGCAAAAAGAGATCGCAAGTTATCCTCCTCATCACTAGCATTATCATCACTAGAAGACTCATATTTAGTGGAGGAGTTAGATTTAACCTTCTTCCGTTTGCCGTCCTTTGCCATGAGGCACTTGTGGCCGACGTTGGGGAAGAGGAGTCCCTTGGTGACGGCGATGTTGGCGGCGTCCTCGTCGTCGGAGGAGTCGCTTGAGCTCTCGTCGGAGTCCCACTCCCGACAAACATGGGCATCGCCGCCCTTCTTCTTGTAGTACCTCTTCTTTTCTCTCCTCTTGCCCTTCTTGTCGTTATCCCTGTCACTTTCACTTGATAATGGACATTTTGCAATAAAGTGACCGGGCTTACCACACTTGTAGCAAACTTTCTTGGAGCGGGACTTGTAGTCTTTCCCCCTCCTTTGCTTGAGGATTTGGCGGAAGCTCTTGATGACGAGCGCCATTTCCTCATTGTCGAGCTTGGAGGCGTCGATTGGTTGTCTACTTGGTGTAGACTCCTCCTTCTTTTCCTCTGTCGCCTTGAATGCGACGGGTTGAGCTTCGGATGTGGAGGGATCATCAAGCTCGTTGATCTCCCTCGAGCCTTCGATCATGCACTCAAAACTTACAAAATTCCCGATAACTTCCTCTGGGGTCATTTTAGTATATCTAGGATTACCACGAATTAATTGAACTTGAGTGGGGTTAAGGAAAATGAGAGATCTTAGAATAACCTTAACCACTTCGTGGTCGTCCCACTTCTTGCTCCCGAGGTTGCGCACTTGGTTCACCAAGGTCTTGAGCCGGTTGTAGATGTGTTGTGGTTCTTCCCCTTTGCGAAGCCGGAACCGACCGAGCTCCCCCTCGATCGTTTCCCGCTTGGTGATCTTTGTGAGCTCATCTCCCTCGTGCGCGGTTTTGAGCACATCCCAAACCTCCTTGGCGCTCTTCAACCCTTAAACTTTGTTATACTCCTCTCTACTTAAAGAGGCGAGGAGTATTGTTGTTTCTTGAGAGTTGAAGTGCTCGATTTGGGCCACCTCATCCTCATCATAGTCTTCATCCCCTACGGACGGTACCTGTGCACCAAACTCAACAACATCCCATATACTTTTGTGGAGCGAGGTTAGATGAAATCGCATTAAATCGCTCCACCTAGCGTAATATTCACCATCAAAAGTTGGTGGTTTGCCTAATGGGACGGAAAGTAAAGGTGTATGTTTAGAAATGCGAGGGTAGCTTAGGGGAATCTTACTATACTTCTTACGCTCTTGGCGTTTAGAAGTGACGGACGCCGCGTCGGAGCCGGAGGTGGATGTTGATGAAGTGTCGGCCTCGTAGTAGACGACTTTCCTCATCCTCTTGTGCTTGTCCCCACTCCAATGCGGCTTGTGAGAGGAAGATTTCTCCTTCTTCTCTTTGTGGTGAGAAGAAGATTTCTTCTCCTTCCCTTTGTTGGAGGAGCTCTTCTTCTTCTCCTTCCTCTTAGTGCGGGACTCTTCCGATGAAGTGCTCCCGTGGCTTGTAGTGGGCTTTTCGCCGGTCTCCATCTCCTTCTTGGCGTGATCTCCCGACATTACTTCGAGCGGTTAGGCTCTAATGAAGAACCTGGCTTTGATACCAATTGATAGTCGCCTAGAGGGGGGGGGTGAATAGGGCGAAACTGAAATTTACAAATATAAACACAACTACAAGCCGGGTTAGCGTTAGAAATATGAAACCGAGTCCGCGAGAGAGGGTGGAAAACAAATCGCAAGCAAATGAAGAGTGTGACATGCGGATTTGTTTTACCGAGGTTCGGTACTCTCAAACCTACTCCCCGTTGAGGAGGCCACAAAGGTCGGGTCTCTTTCAACCCTTCCCTCTCTCAAACGATCCCACGGAACGAGTGAGCTTTCTCTTCTCAATCACTTGGAACACAAAGTTCCCACAAGGACCACCACAAGTTTGGTGTCTCTTGCCTCAATTACAAGTGAGTTTGATCGCAATGAAGGAATCAAGAAAGAAGAAAGCAATCCAAGCACAAGAGCTCGAAAGAACACAAGCAAATCTCTCTCTCTAGTCACTAGGGCGTTGTGTGGAATTTGGAGAGGATTTGATCTCTTTGGTGTGTCTAGAATTGAATGCTAGAGCTCTTGTAAGTGGTGGAGGCTGTCTGTTCGATGGCGCACCGGACATGTTCGGTGCCCCTGCCAATAATACCGAAGGCTAACACCTACGGATTTTTGACCAAGAAATGGTCTCCACCAGAAATCCAAGAATGTGATCTATGGCAAGGAAACATATGTGGGGTGTGGTGTATGAGCCTCTGGTCGATGATCAATGGCCACACAACCCCCATTTTTGTCGAAAATAGCCATGAATGACCATTTTCAATAATACCGAAGGCTAACACGTACGAGTTTTTAACCAAGAAATGGTTTCCACCAGAAATCCAAGAATGTGATCTATGGCAAGGAAACATATGTGGGGTGAGGTGTATGAGCCTCTAGTCGATGATCAATGGCCACACAACCCCCATTTTTGTCGAAAATAGCCATGAATGACCATTTTCAATAATACCGAAGGCTAACACGTACGAGTTTTTAACCAAGAAATGGTTTCCACCAGAAATCCAAGAATGTAATCTATGGTGTGATCTATGGCAAGGAAACATATGTGGGGTGAGGTGTATGAGCCTCTGGTCGACGATCAATGGCCACACAACCCTAATTTTTGTCGAAAATAGCCATGAACGACCATTTTCAATGACACTGAAGGCTAACACCTATGGATTTTTGACCAAGAAATGGTCTCCACCATAAATCCAAGAATGTGATCTATGGCAAGGAAACATATGTGGGGTGAGGTGTATGAGCGTCTGGTCGATGATCAATGGCCACACAACCCCCATTTTTGTCGAAAATAGCCATGAATGACCATTTTCAAAAATACCGGAGGCTAACACATTCGGATTTTTGACCAAGAAATGGTCTCCACCAGAAATCCAAGAATGTGATCTATGGCAAGGAAACATATGTGGGGTGAGGTGTATGAGCCTCTGGTCGACGATCAATGGCCACACAACCCCCATTTTTTATGAAAATAGCCATGAGCGACCTTGAAAATAGCCATGAGCGACCTTGAAAATAGCCATGAACGACCATTTTCAATAATACCGAAGGCTAACACGTACGAGTTTTTAACCAAGAAATGGTTTCCACCAGAAATCCAAGAATGTAATCTATGGCAAGGAAACATATGTGGGGTGAGGTTTATGAGCCTCTAGTCGATGATAAATGGCCACACAACCCCCATTTTTTATGAAAATAGCCATGAGCGACCTTGAAAATAGCCATGAGCGACCATTTTCAATAATACTAGAGGCTAACACCTACGGATTTTAGACCAAGAAATGGTCTCCACCAGAAATCCAAGAATGTGATCTATGGCAAGGAAACATATGTGTAGTGAGGTGTATGAGCCTCTAGTCGATGATCAATGGCCACACAACCCCCATTTTTGTCGAAAATAGCCATGAATGACCATTTTCAATAATACCGAAGGCTAACAGCGACCATTTTCAATAATACTAGAGGCTAAGACCTACGGATTTTTGTCCAAGAAATGGTCTCCACCAGAAATCCAAGAATGTGATCTATGGCAAGGAAACATATGTGGGGTGAGGTTTATGAGCCTCTAGTCGATGATAAATGGCCACACAACCCCCATTTTTTATGAGCCTCTGGTCGATGATTAATGGCCACACAACCCCCATTTTTGTCGAAAATAGCCATGAATGACCATTTACAATAATATCGAAGGCTAACACCTACGGATTTTTGACCAAGAAATGGTCTCCACCAGAAATCCAAGAATGTGATCTATGGCAAGGAAACATATGTGGGGTGAGGTGTATGAGCCTATGGTCGATGATCGATAGCCACACAACCCCCATTTTGCCGAAAATAGCCATGAATGACCATTTTCAATAATACCGAAGGCTAAGACCTACGAATTTTTGACCAAGAAATGGTCTCCACCAGAAATCCAAGAATGTGATCTATGGCAAGGAAACATATGTGGGGTGAGGTGTATGAGCCTCTGGTCGATGATCAATGGCCACACAACCCCCATTTTTGTCGAAAATAGCCATGAACGACCATTTTCAATAATACCGAAGGCTAACACCTACGGATTTTTGACCAAGAAATGGTCTCCACCAGAAATCCAAGAATGTGATCTATGGCAAGGAAACATATGTGGGGTGAGGTGTATGAGCCTCTGGTCGACGATCAATGGCCACACAACCCTAATTTTTGTCGAAAATAGCCATGAACGACCATTTTCAATGACACTGAAGGCTAACACCTACAAATTTTTGACCAAGAAATGGTCTCCACCAGAAATCCAAGAATGTGATCTATGGCAAGGAAACATATGTAGGGTGAGGTGTATGAGCCTCTAGTCGACGATCAATGGCCGCACAACCCCCATTTTGCCGAAAATAGCCATGAACGACCATTTTCAAAAATACCAAAGGCTAACACCTACGGATTTTTGACCAAGAAATGGTCTCCACCAGAAATCCAAGAATGTGATCTATGGCAAGGAAACATATGTGGGGTGAGGTGTATGAGCCTCTGGTCGATGATCAATGGCCACACAACCCCCATTTTTGTCGAAAATAGCCATGAACGACCATTTTCAATAATACCGAAGGCTAACACCTACGGATTTTTGACCAAGAAATGGTCTCCACCAGAAATCCAAGAATGTGATCTATGGCAAGGAAACATATGTGGGGTGAGGTGTATGAGCCTCTGGTCGACGATCAATGGCCACACAACCCTAATTTTTGTCGAAAATAGCCATGAACGACCATTTTCAATGACACTGAAGGCTAACACCTACAAATTTTTGACCAAGAAATGGTCTCCACCATAAATCTAAGAATGTGATCTATGGCAAGGAAACATATGTGGGGTGAGGTGTATGAGCCTCTAGTCGACGATCAATGGCCACACAACCCCCATTTTTGTCGAAAATAGCCATGAACGACCATTTTCAATAATATCGAAGGCTAACACCTACGGATTTTTGACCAAGAAATGTTCTCCACCAGAAATCCAAGAGTGTGATCTACGACAAGGAAACATATGTGGGGTGAGGTGTTTGAGCCTCTGGTCGATGATCAATGGCCACACAACCCCCATTTTTGCCGAAAATAGCCATGAATGACCATTTTCAATAATACCGAAGGCTAACACGTACGGATTTTTGACCAAGAAATGGTCTCCACCAGAAATCCAAGAATGTGATCTATGGCAAGGAAACATATGTGGGGTGAGGTGTATGAGCCTCTGGTCGATGATCAATGGCCACACAACCCCCATTTTTGTCGAAAATAGCCATGAACGACCATTTTCAATAATATCGAAGGCTAACACCTACGGATTTTTGACCAAGAAATGGTCTCCACCAGAAATCCAAGAATGTGATCTATGGCAAGGAAACATATGTGGGGTGAGGTTTATGAGCCTCTAGTCGATGATAAATGGCCACACAACCCCCATTTTTTATGAAAATAGCCATGAGCGACCATTTTCAATAATACTAGAGGCTAACACCTACGGATTTTAGACCAAGAAATGGTCTCCACTAGAAATCCAAGAATGTGATCTATGGCAAGGAAACATATGTGGGGTGAGGTGTACGAGCCTCTGGTCGATGATCAATGGCCACACAACCCCCATTTTTGTCGAAAATAGCCATGAACGACCATTTTCAATAATATCGAAGGCTAACACCTACGGATTTTTGACCAAGAAATGGTCTCCACCATAAATCCAAGAATGTGATCTATGGCAAGGAAACATATGTGGGGTGAGGTGTATGAGCCTCTGGTCGATGATCAATGGCCACACAACCCCCATTTTTGTCGAAAATAGCCATGAACGACCATTTTCAATAATATCGAAGGCTAACACGTACGAGTTTTTAACCAAGAAATGGTTTCCACCAGAAATCCAAGAATGTAATCTATGGCAAGGAAACATATGTGGGGTGAGGTGTATGAGCCTCTGGTCGATGATAAATGGCCACACAACCCCCATTTTTTATGAAAATAGCCATGAACGACCATTTTCAATAATACCGAAGGCTAACACCTACAGATTTTTGACCAAGAAATGGTCTCCACCAGAAATCCAAGAATGTGATCTATGGCAAGGAAACATATGTGGGGTGAGGTGTATGAGCCTCTGGTCGATGATCAATGGTCACACAACCCCATTTTTGTCGAAAATAGCCAGGAGCAGCAATTTTCAATGACACTGATGGCTAACACCTATGGATTTTTGACCAGAAATGGTCTCCACCAGAAATCCAAGAATGTGGTCTATGGCAAGGAAACATATGTGGGGTGAGGTGTATGAGCCTTTGGTCGATGATCAATGGCCACACAACCCCCATTTTTGTCGAAAATAGCTATGAACGACCATTTTCAATAATACCGAAGGCTAACACCTACGGATTTTTGACCAAGAAATGGTCTCCACCAGAAATCCAAGAATGTGAACTATAGCAAGAAAACGTATGTGGGGTGAAGTGTACGAGACTCTAGTCAATGATAAATGGCCACACAACCACCATTTTTGTCGAAAATAGTGATCAACGACCATTTTCAATAATACTGAAGGCTAACACGTATGGATTTTTGACCAAGAAATGGTCTCCACCAGAAATCCAAGAATGTGATCTATGGCAAGAAAACATACGTGGGGTGAGGTGTATGAGCCTCTGGTCGAAGATCAATGGCCACACAACCCCATTTGTGTCGAAAATAGCCATGAACGACCATTTACAATAATACCGAAGGCTAACAACTACGGATTTTTGACCAAGAGAAGATCTCCACCAGAAATCCAAGAATGTGATCTATGGCAAGGAATCATATGTGGGGTGAGGTGTACGAGCCTCAGATCGATGATCAATGGCCACACAACCCCCATTTTTGTCGAAAATAGCCATGAACGACCATTTTCAATACTTCCGAAGGCTAACACCTACGGATTTTTGACCAAGAAATCGTCTCCACCAGAAATCCAAGAATATGATCTATGGCAAGGAAACATATTGGGGTGAGCTGTACGAGCCTCTGGTCGATGATCAGTGGCCACACAACCCCCATTTTTTGTCGAAAATAGTGATCAACGACCATTTTCAATAATACTGAAGGCTAACACGTATGGATTTTGCCCAAGAAATGGTCTCCACCAGAAATCCAATAGTGTGCTCTATGGCAAGGAAACGTATGTGGGGTGAGGTGTATGAGCCTCTGGTCGATGATCAATGGCCACACAACCCCCATTTTTGTCGAAAACAGCCATGAACGACCATTTTTAATAATACCGAAGGCTAACACGTACGGATTTTTGACCAAGAAATGGTCTCCACGAGAAATCCAAGATTGTGATCTATGGCAATTAAACATATGTGGGGTGAGGTGTACGAGCCTCTGGTCGATGTTAAATGGCCACACAACCCCCTTTTTTGTCGAAAATAGCCATGAACGACTATTTTCAATAATACCGAAGGCTAACACCTACGGATTTTTGACCAAGAAATGGTCACCACCAGAAATCCAAGAATGTGGTCTATGGCAAGGAAACACATGTGGGTGAGGTGCATGAGCCTTTGGTCGATGATCAATTGCCACACAACCCTCATTTTTGTCGAAAGTAGCCATGAACGACCATTTTCAATAATACCGAAGGCTAACACATTCGGATTTTTGCCCAAGAAATGGTCTCCACCAGAAATCCAAGAATGTGATCTATGGCAAGGAAACATATGTGGGGTGAGGTGTACGAGCCTCTGGTCGACGATCAATGGCCACACAACCCCCATTTTGCCGAAAATAGCCATGAGCGACCATTTTCAATAATATCGAAGGCTAACACCTACGGATTTTTGACCAAGAAATGGTCTCCACCAGAAATCCAAGAATGTGATCTATAGCAAGAAAACGTATGTGGGGTGAAGTGTACGAGACTCTAGTCAATGATAAATGGCCACACAACCACCATTTTTGTCGAAAATAGTGATCAACGACCATTTTCAATAATACTGAAGGCTAACACGTATGGATTTTTGACCAAGAAATGGTCTCCACCAGAAATCCAAGAATGTGATCTATGGCAAGAAAACATACGTGGGGTGAGGTGTATGAGCCTCTGGTCGAAGATCAATGGCCACACAACCCCCATTTTTTATGAAAATAGCCATGAATGACCATTTTCAAAAATACCAAAGGCTAACACGTACGGATTTTTGACCAAGAAATGGTCTCCACCAGAAATCCAAGAATGTGATCTATGGCAAGGAAACATATGTGGGGTGAGGTGTATGAGCCTCTGGTCGATGATCAATGGCCACACAACCCCCATTTTGCCGAAAATAGCCATGAATGACCATTTTCAATAATACTGAAGGCTAACACGTACGAGTTTTTAACCAAGAAATGGTTTCCACCAGAAATCCAAGAATATAATCTATGGCAAGGAAACATATGTGGGGTGAGGTGTACGAGCCTCTGGTCGATGATCAATGGCCACACAACCCCCATTTTTTATGAAAATAGCCATGAGCGACCATTTTCAATAATACTAGAGGCTAACACCTACGGATTTTAGACCAAGAAATGGTCTCCACCAGAAATCCAAGAATGTAATCTATGGCAAGGAAACATATGTGGGGTGAGGTGTATGAGCCTCTGGTCGATGATCAATGGCCACACAACCCCCATTTTTGTCGAAAATAGCCATGAACGACCATTTTCAATAATATCGAAGGCTAACACCTACGGATTTTTGACCAAGAAATGGTCTCCACCAGAAATCCAAGAATGTGATCTATGGCAAGGAAACATATGTGGGGTGAGGTGTATGAGCCTCTGGTCGATGATCAATGGCCACACAACCCCCATTTTTGTCGAAAATAGCCATGAATGACCATTTTCAATAATACCGAAGGCTAACACCTACGGATTTTTGACCAAGAAATGGTCTCCACCAGAAATCCAAGAATGTGATCTATGGCAAGGAAACATATGTGGGGTGAGGTGTACGAGCCTATGGTCGATGATCAATGGCCACACAACCCCGTTTTGCCGAAAATAGCCATGAACGACCATTTTCAATAATACCGAAGGCTAACACCTACGGATTTTTGACCAAGAAATGGTTTCCACCAGAAATCCAAGAATGTGATCTGTGGCAAGGAAACATATGTGGGGTGAGGTGTATGAGCCTCTGGTCGATGATCAATGGCCACACAACCCAAATTTTTGTCGAAAATAGCCATGAACGACCATTTTCAATAATATCGAAGGCTAACACCTACGGATTTTTGACCAAGAAATGGTCTCCACCAGAAATCCAAGAATGTGATCTACGACAAGGAAACATATGTGGGGTGAGGTGTATGAGCCTCTGGTCGACGATCAATGGCCACACAACCCCCATTTTGCCGAAAATAGCCATGAATGACCATTTTCAATAATACCGAAGGCTAACACGTACGAGTTTTTAACCAAGAAATGGTTTCCACCAGAAATCCAAGAATGTAATCTATGGCAAGGAAACATATGTGGGGTGAGGTTTATGAGCCTCTAGTCGATGATAAATGGCCACACAACCCCCATTTTTTATGAAAATAGCCATGAGCGACCTTGAAAATAGCCATGAGCGACCATTTTCAATAATACTAGAGGCTAACACCTACGGATTTTAGACCAAGAAATGGTCTCCACCAGAAATCCAAGAATGTGATCTATGGCAAGGAAACATATGTGGGGTGAGGTGTATGAGCGTCTGGTCGATGATCAATGGCCACACAACCCCCATTTTTGTCGAAAATAGCCATGAACGACCATTTTCAATAATATCGAAGGCTAACACCTACGGATTTTTTACCAAGAAATGGTCTCCACCAGAAATCCAAGAATGTGATCTACGACAAGGAAACATATGTGGGGTGAGGTGTATGAGCGTCTGGTCGATGATCAATGGCCACACAACCCCCATTTTTGTCGAAAATAGCCATGAACGACCATTTTCAATAATACCGAAGGCTAACACCTACGGATTTTTGACCAAGAAATGGTCTCCACCAGAAATCCAAGAATGTGATCTATGGCAAGGAAACATATGTGGGGTGAGGTGTACGAGCCTCTGGTCGATGATCAATGGCCACACAACCCCCATTTTGCCGAAAATAGCCATGAGCGACGATTTTCAATAATATTAGAGGCTAAGACCTACGGATTTTTGACCAAGAAATGGTCTCCACCAGAAATCCAAGAATGTGATCTATGACAAGGAAACATATGTGGGGTGAGGTGTATGAGCCTCTGGTCGACGATCAATGGCCACACAACCCCCATTTTGCCAAAAATAGCCATGAATGACCATTTGCAATAATACCAAAGGCTAACACGTACGAGTTTTTAACCAAGAAATGGTTTCCACCAGAAATCCAAGAATGTAATCTATGGCAAGGAAACATATGTGGGGTGAGGTTTATGAGCCTCTAGTCGATGATAAATGGCCACACAAGCTCCATTTTTTATGAAAATAGCCATGAGCGACCTTGAAAATAGCCATGAGCGACCATTTTCAATAATACTAGAGGCTAAGACCTACGGATTTTTGACCAAGAAATGGTCTCCACCAGAAATCCAAGAATGTGATCTATGGCAAGGAAACATATGTGGGGTGAGGTGTATGAGCCTCTGGTCGATGATCAATGGCCACACAACCCCCATTTTTGTCGAAAATAGCCATGAACGACCATTTTCAATAATATCGAAGGCTAACACCTACGGATTTTTGACCAAGAAATGGTCTCCACCAGAAATCCAAGAGTGTGATCTACGACAAGGAAACATATGTGGGGTGAGGTGTTTGAGCCTCTGGTCGATGATCAATGGCCACACAACCCTCATTTTTGCCGAAAATAGCCATGAATGACCATTTTCAATAATACCGAAGGCTAACACGTACGGATTTTTGACCAAGAAATGGTCTCCACCAGAAATCCAAGAATGTGATCTATGGCAAGGAAACATATGTGGGGTGAGGTGTATGAGCCTCTGGTCGATGATCAATGGCCACACAACCCCCATTTTTGTCGAAAATAGCCATGAACGACCATTTTCAATAATATCGAAGGCTAACACCTACGGATTTTTGACCAAGAAATGGTCTCCACCAGAAATCCAAGAATGTGATCTATGGCAAGGAAACATATGTGGGGTGAGGTTTATGAGCCTCTAGTCGATGATAAATGGCCACACAACCCCCATTTTTTATGAAAATAGCCATGAGCGACCATTTTCAATAATACTAGAGGCTAACACCTACGGATTTTAGACCAAGAAATGGTCTCCACCAGAAATCCAAGAATGTGATCTATGGCAAGGTAACATATGTGGGGTGAGGTGTACGAGCCTCTGGTCGATGATCAATGGCCACACAACCCCCATTTTTGTCGAAAATAGCCATGAACGACCATTTTCAATAATATCGAAGGCTAACACCTACGGATTTTTGACCAAGAAATGGTCTCCACCATAAATCCAAGAATGTGATCTATGGCAAGGAAACATATGTGGGGTGAGGTGTATGAGCCTCTGGTCGATGATCAATGGCCACACAACCCCCATTTTTGTCGAAAATAGCCATGAACGACCATTTTCAATAATATCGAAGGCTAACACGTACGAGTTTTTAACCAAGAAATGGTTTCCACCAGAAATCCAAGAATGTAATCTATGGCAAGGAAACATATGTGGGGTGAGGTGTATGAGCCTCTGGTCGATGATAAATGGCCACACAACCCCCATTTTTTATGAAAATAGCCATGAACGACCATTTTCAATAATACCTAAGGCTAACACCTACAGATTTTTGACCAAGAAATGGTCTCCACCAGAAATCCAAGAATGTGATCTATGGCAAGGAAACATATGTGGGGTGAGGTGTATGAGCCTCTGGTCGATGATCAATGGTCACACAACCCCATTTTTGTCGAAAATAGCCAGGAGCAGCAATTTTCAATGACACTGATGGCTAACACCTATGGATTTTTGACCAGAAATGGTCTCCACCAGAAATCCAAGAATGTGGTCTATGGCAGGGAAACATATGTGGGGTGAGGTGTATGAGCCTTTGGTCGATGATCAATGGCCACACAACCCCCATTTTTGTCGAAAATAGCTATGAACGACCATTTTCAATAATACCGAAGGCTAAGACCTACGGATTTTTGACCAAGAAATGGTCTCCACCAGAAATCCAAGAATGTGATCTATAGCAAGAAAACGTATGTGGGGTGAAGTGTACGAGCCTCTAGTCAATGATAAATGGCCACACAACCACCATTTTTGTCGAAAATAGTGATCAACGACCATTTTCAATAATACTGAAGGCTAACACGTATGGATTTTTGACCAAGAAATGGTCTCCACCAGAAATCCAAGAATGTGATCTATGGCAAGAAAACATACGTGGGGTGAGGTGTATGAGCCTCTGGTCGAAGATCAATGGCCACACAACCCCATTTGTGTCGAAAATAGCCATGAACGACCATTTACAATAATACCGAAGGCTAACAACTACGGATTTTTGACCAAGAGAAGATCTCCACCAGAAATCCAAGAATGTGATCTATGGCAAGGAAACATATGTGGGGTGAGGTGTACGAGCCTCAGATCGATGATCAATGGCCACACAACCCCCATTTTTGTCGAAAATAGCCATGAACGACCATTTTCAATACTTCCGAAGGCTAACACCTACGGATTTTTTACCAAGAAATCATCTCCACCAGAAATCCAAGAATATGATCTATGGCAAGGAAACATATTGGGGTGAGCTGTACGAGCCTCTGGTCGATGATCAGTGGCCACACAACCCCCATTTTTTGTCGAAAATAGTGATCAACGACCATTTTCAATAATACTGAAGGCTAACACGTATGGATTTTGCCCAAGAAATGGTCTCCACCAGAAATCCAAGAGTGTGCTCTATGGCAAGGAAACGTATGTGGGGTGAGGTGTATGAGCCTCTGGTCGATGATCAATGGCCACACAACCCCCATTTTTGTCGAAAACAGCCATGAACGACCATTTTCAATAATACCGAAGGCTAACACGTACGAATTTTTGACCAAGAAATGGTCTCCACGAGAAATCCAAGATTGTGATCTATGGCAATTAAACATATGTGGGGTGAGGTGTACGAGCCTCTGGTCGATGTTAAATGGCCACACAACCCCCTTTTTTGTCGAAAATAGCCATGAACGACTATTTTCAATAATACCGAAGGCTAACACCTACGGATTTTTGACCAAGAAATGGTCACCACCAGAAATCCAAGAATGTGGTCTTTGGCAAGGAAACACATGTGGGTGAGGTGTATGAGCCTTTGGTCGATGATCAATTGCCACACAACCCTCATTTTTGTCGAAAGTAGCCATGAACGACCATTTTCAATAATACCGAAGGCTAACACCTACGGATTTTTGACCAAGAAATGGTCTCCACCAGAAATCCAAGAATGTGATATATGGCAAGGAAACTTATGTGGGGTGAGGTGTACGATCCTCTGGTCGATGATCAATGGCGACACAACCCCCATTTTTTGTCGAAAATAGCCACGAATGACCATTTTCAATGACACTGAAGGCTAACACCTATGAATTTTTGATAAACAAATGGTCTCCACGAGAAATCCAAGATTATGATCTATGGCAAGAAAACATATGTGGGGTGAAGTGTACGAGCCTCTGGTCGATGATCAATGGCAACACAACCCCCATTTTTGTCGAAAATAGCCATGAACGACCATTTTCAATAATACCGAAGGCTAACACGTACGAGTTTTTGACCAAGAAATGGTCTCCACCAGAAATCCAAGAATGTGATCTATGGCAAGGAAACATATGTGGGGTGAGGTGTACGAGCCTCTGGTCGATGATCAATGGCCACAAAACCCCCATTTTTGTCGAAAATAGCCATGAACGACCATTTTCAATAATACCGAAGGCTAACACCTACGGATTTTTGACCAAGAAATGGTCTCCACCAAAAATCCAAGAATGTGATCTACGACAAGGAAACATATGTGGGGTGAGGTGTATGAGCATCTGGTCGATGATCAATGGCCACACAACCCCCATTTTTGTCGAAAATAGCCATGAATGACCATTTACAATAATACCGAAGGCTAACACCTACGGATTTTTGACCAAGAAATGGTCTCCACCAGAAATCCAAGAATGTGATCTATGGCAAGGAAACATATGTGGGGTGAGGTGTATGAGCCTCTGGTCGATGATCAATGGCCACACAACCCCCATTTTTTATGAAAATAGCCATGAGCGACCTTGAAAATAGCCATGAGCGACCATTTTCAATAATACTAGAGGCTAACACGTACGGATTTTTGACCAAGAAATGGTCTCCACCAGAAATCCAAGAATGTGATCTATGGCAAGGAAACATATGTGGGGTGAGGTGTATGAGCCTCTGGTCGATGATCAATGGCCACACAACCCCCATTTTTGTCGAAAATAGCCATGAATGACTATTTTCAATGACACTGAAGGCTAACACCTATGGATTTTTGACCAAGCAATGGTCTCCACCAGAAATCCAAGAATGTGATCTATGGCAAGGAAACATATGTGGGGTGAGGTGTATGAGCCTCTGGTCGACGACCATTTTCAATAATACTAGAGGCTAACACCTACGAATTTTAGACCAAGAAATGGTCTCCACCAGAAATCCAAGAATGTGATCTATGGCAAGGAAACATATGTGGGGTGAGGTGTATGAGCGTCTGGTCGATGATCAATGGCCACACAACCCCCATTTTTGTCGAAAATAGCCATGAACGACCATTTTCAATAATACCGAGGGCTAACACCTACGGATTTTTGACCAAGAAATGGTCTCCACCAGAAATCCAAGAATGTGATCTATGGCAAGGAAACATATATGGGGTGAGGTGTATGAGCCTCTAGTCGATGATCAATGGCCACACAACCCCCATTTTTGTCGAAAATAGCCATGAATGACCATTTTCAAAAATACCAAAGGCTAACACGTACGGATTTTTAACCAAGAAATGGTCTCCACCAGAAATCCAAGAATGTGATCTATGGCAAGGAAACATATGTGGGGTGAGGTGTATGAGCCTCTGGTCGACGATCAATGGCCACACAACCCCCATTTTGCCGAAAATAGCCATGAATGACCATTTTCAATAATACCGAAGGCTAAGACCTACGGATTTTTGACCAAGAAATGGTCTCCACCAGAAATCCAAGAATGTGATATATGGCAAGGAAACATATGTGGGGTGAGGTGTATGAGCTTCTGGTCGATGATCAATGGCACACAACCCCCATTTTTGTCGAAAATAGCCATGAACGACCATTTTCAATAATACCGAAGGCTAACACCTACGGATTTTTGACCAAGAAATGGCCTCCACCAGAAATCCAAGAATGTGATCTACGACAAGGAAACATATGTGGGGTGAGGTGTATGAGCCTCTGGTCGATGATCAATGGCCACACAACCCCCATTTTTTATGAAAATATCCATGAATGACCGTTTTCAAAAATACCAAAGGCTAACACGTACGGATTTTTAACCAAGAAATGGTCTCCACCAGAAATCCAAGAATGTGATCTATGGCAAGGAAACATATGTGGGGTGAGGTGTATGAGCCTCTAGTCGACGATCAATGGCCACACAACCCCCATTTTGCCGAAAATAGCCATGAATGACCATTTTCAATAATACCGAAGGCTAAGACCTACGGATTTTTGACCAAGAAATGGTCTCCACCAGAAATCCATGAATGTGATCTATGGCAAGAAAACATACGTGGGGTGAGGTGTATGAGCCTCTGGTCGAAGATCAATGGCCACACAACCCCATTTGTGTCGAAAATAGCCATGAACGACCATTTACAATAATACCGAAGGCTAACAACTACGGATTTTTGACCAAGAGAAGATCTCCACCAGAAATCCAAGAATGTGATCTATGGCAAGGAAACATATGTGGGGTGAGGTGTACGAGCCTCAGATCGATGATCAATGGCCACACAACCCCCATTTTTGTCGAAAATAGCCATGAACGACCATTTTCAATACTTCCGAAGGCTAACACCTACGGATTTTTTACCAAGAAATCGTCTCCACCAGAAATCCAAGAATATGATCTATGGCAAGGAAACATATTGGGGTGAGCTGTACGAGCCTCTGGTCGATGATCAGTGGCCACACAACCCCCATTTTTTGTCGAAAATAGTGATCAACGACCATTTTCAATAATACTGAAGGCTAACACGTATGGATTTTGCCCAAGAAATGGTCTCCACCAGAAATCCAAGAGTGTGCTCTATGGCAAGGAAACGTATGTGGGGTGAGGTGTATGAGCCTCTGGTCGATGATCAATGGCCACACAACCCCCATTTTTGTCGAAAACAGCCATGAACGACCATTTTCAATAATACCGAAGGCTAACACGTACGGATTTTTGACCAAGAAATGGTCTCCACGAGAAATCCAAGATTGTGATCTATGGCAATTAAACATATGTGGGGTGAGGTGTACGAGCCTCTGGTCGATGTTAAATGGCCACACAACCCCCTTTTTTGTCGAAAATAGCCATGAACGACTATTTTCAATAATACCGAAGGCTAACACCTACGGATTTTTGACCAAGAAATGGTCACCACCAGAAATCCAAGAATGTGGTCTATGGCAAGGAAACACATGTGGGTGAGGTGTATGAGCCTTTGGTCGATGATCAATTGCCACACAACCCTCATTTTTGTCGAAAGTAGCCATGAACGACCATTTTCAATAATACCGAAGGCTAACACCTACGGATTTTTGACCAAGAAATGGTCTCCACCAGAAATCCAAGAATGTGATATATGGCAAGGAAACTTATGTGGGGTGAGGTGTACGATCCTCTGGTCGATGATCAATGGCGACACAACCCCCATTTTTTGTCGAAAATAGCCACGAATGACCATTTTCAATGACACTGAAGGCTAACACCTATGAATTTTTGACCAACAAATGGTCTCCACGAGAAATCCAAGATTATGATCTATGGCAAGAAAACATATGTGGGGTGAAGTGTACGAGCCTCTGGTCGATGATCAATGGCAACACAACCCCCATTTTTGTCGAAAATAGCCATGAACGACCATTTTCAATAATACCGAAGGCTAACACGTACGAGTTTTTGACCAAGAAATGGTCTCCACCAGAAATCCAAGAATGTGATCTATGGCAAGGAAACATATGTGGGGTGAGGTGTACGAGCCTCTGGTCGATGATCAATGGCCACACAACCCCCATTTTTGTCGAAAATAGCCATGAACGACCATTTTCAATAATACCGAAGGCTAACACCTACGGATTTTTGACCAAGAAATGGTCTCCACCAGAAATCCAAGAATGTGATCTACGACAAGGAAACATATGTGGGGTGAGGTGTATGAGCGTCTGGTCGATGATCAATGGCCACACAACCCCCATTTTTGTCGAAAATAGCCATGAATGACCATTTACAATAATACTGAAGGCTAACACCTACGGATTTTTGACCAAGAAATGGTCTCCACCAGAAATCCAAGAATGTGATCTATGGCAAGGAAACATATGTGGGGTGAGGTGTATGAGCCTCTGGTCGATGATCAATGGCCACACAACCCCCATTTTTTATGAAAATAGCCATGAGCGACCTTGAAAATAGCCATGAGCGACCATTTTCAATAATACTAGAGGCTAACACGTACGGATTTTTGACCAAGAAATGGTCTCCACCAGAAATCCAAGAATGTGATCTATGGCAAGGAAACATATGTGGGGTGAGGTGTATGAGCCTCTGGTCGATGATCAATGGCCACACAACCCCCATTTTTGTCGAAAATAGCCATGAATGACTATTTTCAATGACACTGAAGGCTAACACCTATGGATTTTTGACCAAGCAATGGTCTCCACCAGAAATCCAAGAATGTGATCTATGGCAAGGAAACATATGTGGGGTGAGGTGTATGAGCCTCTGGTCGACGACCATTTTCAATAATACTAGAGGCTAACACCTACGAATTTTAGACCAAGAAATGGTCTCCACCAGAAATCCAAGAATGTGATCTATGGCAAGGAAACATATGTGGGGTGAGGTGTATGAGCGTCTGGTCGATGATCAATGGCCACACAACCCCCATTTTTGTCGAAAATAGCCATGAACGACCATTTTCAATAATACCGAGGGCTAACACCTACGGATTTTTGACCAAGAAATGGTCTCCACCAGAAATCCAAGAATGTGATCTATGGCAAGGAAACATATATGGGGTGAGGTGTATGAGCCTCTAGTCGATGATCAATGGCCACACAACCCCCATTTTTGTCGAAAATAGCCATGAATGACCATTTTCAAAAATACCAAAGGCTAACACGTACGGATTTTTAACCAAGAAATGGTCTCCACCAGAAATCCAAGAATGTGATCTATGGCAAGGAAACATATGTGGGGTGAGGTGTATGAGCCTCTGGTCGACGATCAATGGCCACACAACCCCCATTTTGCCGAAAATAGCCATGAATGACCATTTTCAATAATACCGAAGGCTAAGACCTACTGATTTTTGACCAAGAAATGGTCTCCACCAGAAATCCAAGAATGTGATATATGGCAAGGAAACATATGTGGGGTGAGGTGTATGAGCTTCTGGTCGATGATCAATGGCACACAACCCCCATTTTTGTCGAAAATAGCCATGAACGACCATTTTCAATAATACCGAAGGCTAACACCTACGGATTTTTGACCAAGAAATGGCCTCCACCAGAAATCCAAGAATGTGATCTACGACAAGGAAACATATGTGGGGTGAGGTGTATGAGCCTCTGGTCGATGATCAATGGCCACACAACCCCCATTTTTTATGAAAATATCCATGAATGACCATTTTCAAAAATACCAAAGGCTAACACGTACGGATTTTTAACCAAGAAATGGTCTCCACCAGAAATCCAAGAATGTGATCTATGGCAAGGAAACATATGTGGGGTGAGGTGTATGAGCCTCTAGTCGACGATCAATGGCCACACAACCCCCATTTTGCCGAAAATAGCCATGAATGACCATTTTCAATAATACCGAAGGCTAAGACCTACGGATTTTTGACCAAGAAATGGTCTCCACCAGAAATCCAAGAATGTGATCTATGGCAAGGAAACATATGTGGGGTGAGGTGTATGAGCCTCTGGTCGATGATCAATGGCCACACAACCCCCATTTTTGTCGAAAATAGCCATGAACGACCATTTTCAATAATATCGAAGGCTAACACCTACGGATTTTTGACCAAGAAATGGTCTCCACCAGAAATCCAAGAATGTGATCTACGACAAGGAAACATATTTGGGGTGAGGTGTATGAGCCTCTGGTCGATGATCAATGGCCACACAACCCCCATTTTTATGAAAATAGCCATGAATGACCATTTTCAAAAATACCAAAGGCTAACACGTACGGATTTTTAACCAAAAATGGTCTCCACCAGAAATCCAAGAATGTGATCTATGGCAAGGAAACATATGTGGGGTGAGGTGTATGAGCCTCTGGTCGACGATCAATGGCCACACAACCCCCATTTTTTATGAAAATAGCCATGAGCGACCTTGAAAATAGCCATGAGCGACCATTTTCAATAATACTAGAGGCTAAGACCTACGGATTTTTGACCAAGAAATGGTCTCCACCAGAAATCCAAGAATGTGATCTACGACAAGGAAACATATGTGGGGTGAGGTTTATGAGCCTCTAATCGATGATAAATGGCCACACGACACCCATTTTTTATGAAAATAGCCATGAGCGACCTTGAAAATAGCCATGAGCGACCATTTTCAATAATACTAGAGGCTAACACCTACGGATTTTTGACCAAGGAATGGTCTCCACCAGAAATCCAAGAATGTGATCTACGACAAGGAAACATATGTGGGGTGAGGTGTATGAGCCTCTGGTCGATGATCAATGGCCACACAACCCCCATTTTTGTCGAAAATAGCCATGAACGACCATTTTCAATAATAACGAAGGCTAACACCTACAGATTTTTGACCAAGAAATGGTCTCCACAAGAAATCCAAGAATGTGATCTATGGCAAGGAAACATATGTGGGGTGAGGTGTATGAGCCTCTAGTCGATGATCAATGGCCACACAACCCCCATTTTTTATGAAAATAGCCATGAATGACCATTTTCAAAAATACCAAAGGCTAACACGTACGGATTTTTTACCAAGAAATGGTCTCCACCAGAAATCCAAGAATGTGATCTATGGCAAGGAAACATATGTGGGGTGAGGTGTATGAGCCTCTGGTCGATGATCAATGGCCACACAACCCCCATTTTGCCGAAAATAGCCATGAATGACCATTTTCAATAATACCGAAGGCTAACACGTACGAGTTTTTAACCAAGAAATGGTTTCCACCAGAAATCCAAGAATATAATCTATGGCAAGGAAACATATGTGGGGTGAGGTGTACGAGCCTCTGGTCGATGATCAATGGCCACACAACCCCCATTTTTTATGAAAATAGCCATGAGCGACCATTTTCAATAATACTAGAGGCTAACACCTACGGATTTTAGACCAAGAAATGGTCTCCACCAGAAATCCAAGAATGTAATCTATGGCAAGGAAACATATGTGGGGTGAGGTGTATGAGCCTCTGGTCGATGATCAATGGCCACACAACCCCCATTTTTGTCGAAAATAGCCATGAACGACCATTTTCAATAATATCGAAGGCTAACACCTACGGATTTTTGACCAAGAAATGGTCTCCACCAGAAATCCAAGAATGTGATCTATGGCAAGGAAACATATGTGGGGTGAGGTGTATGAGCCTCTGGTCGATGATCAATGGCCACACAACCCCCATTTTTGTCGAAAATAGCCATGAATGACCATTTTCAATAATACCGAAGGCTAACACCTACGGATTTTTGACCAAGAAATGGTCTCCACCAGAAATCCAAGAATGTGATCTATGGCAAGGAAACATATGTGGGGTGAGGTGTACGAGCCTCTGGTCGATGATCAATGGCCACACAACCCCCATTTTGCCGAAAATAGCCATGAACGACCATTTTCAATAATACCGAAGGCTAACACCTACGGATTTTTGACCAAGAAATGGTTTCCACCAGAAATCCAAGAATGTGATCTGTGGCAAGGAAACATATGTGGGGTGAGGTGTATGAGCCTCTGGTCGATGATCAATGGCCACACAACCCAAATTTTTGTCGAAAATAGCCATGAACGACCATTTTCAATAATATCGAAGGCTAACACCTACGGATTTTTGACCAAGAAATGGTCTCCACCAGAAATCCAAGAATGTGATCTACGACAAGGAAACATATGTGGGGTGAGGTGTATGAGCCTCTGGTCGACGATCAATGGCCACACAACCCCCATTTTGCCGAAAATAGCCATGAATGACCATTTTCAATAATACCGAAGGCTAACACGTACGAGTTTTTAACCAAGAAATGGTTTCCACCAGAAATCCAAGAATGTAATCTATGGCAAGGAAACATATGTGGGGTGAGGTTTATGAGCCTCTAGTCGATGATAAATGGCCACACAACCCCCATTTTTTATGAAAATAGCCATGAGCGACCTTGAAAATAGCCATGAGCGACCATTTTCAATAATACTAGAGGCTAACACCTACGGATTTTAGACCAAGAAATGGTCTCCACCAGAAATCCAAGAATGTGATCTATGGCAAGGAAACATATGTGGGGTGAGGTGTATGAGCGTCTGGTCGATGATCAATGGCCACACAACCCCCATTTTTGTCGAAAATAGCCATGAACGACCATTTTCAATAATACCGAAGGCTAACACCTACGGATTTTTGACCAAGAAATGGTCTCCACCAGAAATCCAAGAATGTGATCTATGGCAAGGAAACATATGTGGGGTGAGGTGTATGAGCCTCTGGTCGATGATCAATGGCCACACAACTCCCATTTTTGTCGAAAATAGCCATGAACGACCATTTTCAATAATATCGAAGGCTAACACCTACGGATTTTTGACCAAGAAATGGTCTCCACCAGAAATCCAAGAATGTGATCTATGGCAAGGAAACATATGTGGGGTGAGGTGTATGAGCCTCTAGTCGACGATCAATGGCCACAGAACCCTAATTTTTGTCGAAAATAGCCATGAACGACCATTTTCAATAATATCGAAGGCTAACACGTACGAGTTTTTAACCAAGAAATGGTCTCCACCAGAAATCCAAGAATGTGATCTATGGCAAGGAAACATATGTGGGGTGAGGTTTATGAGCCTCTAGTCGATGATAAATGGCCACACAACCCCCATTGTTTATGAAAATAGCCATGAGCGACCATTTTCAATAATACTAGAGGCTAACACCTACAGATTTTTGACCAAGAAATGGTCTCCACCAGAAATCCAAGAATGTGATCTATGGCAAGGAAACATATGTGGGGTGAGGTGTATGAGCCTCTGGTCGATGATCAATGGCCACACAACCCCCATTTTTGTCGAAAATAGCCATGAATGACCATTTTCAATAATACCGAAGGCTAACACCTACGGATTTTTGACCAAGAAATGGTCTCCACCAGAAATCCAAGAATGTGATCTATGGCAAGGAAACATATGTGGGGTGAGGTGTACGAGCCTCTGGTCGATGATCAATGGCCACACAACCCCCATTTTGCCGAAAATAGCCATGAACGACCATTTTCAATAATACCGAAGGCTAACACCTACGGATTTTTGACCAAGAAATGGTTTCCACCAGAAATCCAAGAATGTGATCTGTGGCAAGGAAACATATGTGGGGTGAGGTGTATGAGCCTCTGGTCGATGATCAATGGCCACACAACCCAAATTTTTGTCGAAAATAGCCATGAACGACCATTTTCAATAATATCGAAGGCTAACACCTACGGATTTTTGACCAAGAAATGGTCTCCACCAGAAATCCAAGAATGTGATCTACGACAAGGAAACATATGTGGGGTGAGGTGTATGAGCCTCTGGTCGACGATCAATGGCCACACAACCCCCATTTTGCCGAAAATAGCCATGAATGACCATTTTCAATAATACCGAAGGCTAACACGTACGAGTTTTTAACCAAGAAATGGTTTCCACCAGAAATCCAAGAATGTAATCTATGGCAAGGAAACATATGTGGGGTGAGGTTTATGAGCCTCTAGTCGATGATAAATGGCCACACAACCCCCATTTTTTATGAAAATAGCCATGAGCGACCTTGAAAATAGCCATGAGCGACCATTTTCAATAATACTAGAGGCTAACACCTACGGATTTTAGACCAAGAAATGGTCTCCACCAGAAATCCAAGAATGTGATCTATGGCAAGGAAACATATGTGGGGTGAGGTGTATGAGCGTCTGGTCGATGATCAATGGCCACACAACCCCCATTTTTGTCGAAAATAGCCATGAACGACCATTTTCAATAATACCGAAGGCTAACACCTACGGATTTTTGACCAAGAAATGGTCTCCACCAGAAATCCAAGAATGTGATCTATGGCAAGGAAACATATGTGGGGTGAGGTGTATGAGCCTCTGGTCGATGATCAATGGCCACACAACTCCCATTTTTGTCGAAAATAGCCATGAACGACCATTTTCAATAATATCGAAGGCTAACACCTACGGATTTTTGACCAAGAAATGGTCTCCACCAGAAATCCAAGAATGTGATCTATGGCAAGGAAACATATGTGGGGTGAGGTGTATGAGCCTCTAGTCGACGATCAATGGCCACAGAACCCTAATTTTTGTCGAAAATAGCCATGAACGACCATTTTCAATAATACCGAAGGCTAACACGTACGAGTTTTTAACCAAGAAATGGTCTCCACCAGAAATCCAAGAATGTGATCTATGGCAAGGAAACATATGTGGGGTGAGGTTTATGAGCCTCTAGTCGATGATAAATGGCCACACAACCCCCATTGTTTATGAAAATAGCCATGAGCGACCATTTTCAATAATACTAGAGGCTAACACCTACAGATTTTTGACCAAGAAATGGTCTCCACCAGAAATCCAAGAATGTGATCTATGGCAAGGAAACATATGTGGGGTGAGGTGTATGAGCCTCTGGTCGATGATCAATGGCCACACAACCCCCATTTTTGTCGAAAATAGCCATGAATGACCATTTTCAATAATACCGAAGGCTAACACCTACGGATTTTTGACCAAGAAATGGTCTCCACCAGAAATCCAAGAATGTGATCTATGGCAAGGAAACATATGTGGGGTGAGGTGTACGAGCCTCTGGTCGATGATCAATGGCCACACAACCCCCATTTTGCCGAAAATAGCCATGAACGACCATTTTCAATAATACCGAAGGCTAACACCTACGGATTTTTGACCAAGAAATGGTTTCCACCAGAAATCCAAGAATGTGATCTGTGGCAAGGAAACATATGTGGGGTGAGGTGTATGAGCCTCTGGTCGATGATCAATGGCCACACAACCCAAATTTTTGTCGAAAATAGCCATGAACGACCATTTTCAATAATATCGAAGGCTAACACCTACGGATTTTTGACCAAGAAATGGTCTCCACCAGAAATCCAAGAATGTGATCTACGACAAGGAAACATATGTGGGGTGAGGTGTATGAGCCTCTGGTCGACGATCAATGGCCACACAACCCCCATTTTGCCGAAAATAGCCATGAATGACCATTTTCAATAATACCGAAGGCTAACACGTACGAGTTTTTAACCAAGAAATGGTTTCCACCAGAAATCCAAGAATGTAATCTATGGCAAGGAAACATATGTGGGGTGAGGTTTATGAGCCTCTAGTCGATGATAAATGGCCACACAACCCCCATTTTTTATGAAAATAGCCATGAGCGACCTTGAAAATAGCCATGAGCGACCATTTTCAATAATACTAGAGGCTAACACCTACGGATTTTAGACCAAGAAATGGTCTCCACCAGAAATCCAAGAATGTGATCTATGGCAAGGAAACATATGTGGGGTGAGGTGTATGAGCGTCTGGTCGATGATCAATGGCCACACAACCCCCATTTTTGTCGAAAATAGCCATGAACAACCATTTTCAATAATACCGAAGGCTAACACCTACGGATTTTTGACCAAGAAATGGTCTCCACCAGAAATCCAAGAATGTGATCTATGGCAAGGAAACATATGTGGGGTGAGGTGTATGAGCCTCTGGTCGATGATCAATGGCCACACAACTCCCATTTTTGTCGAAAATAGCCATGAACGACCATTTTCAATAATATCGAAGGCTAACACCTACGGATTTTTGACCAAGAAATGGTCTCCACCAGAAATCCAAGAATGTGATCTATGGCAAGGAAACATATGTGGGGTGAGGTGTATGAGCCTCTAGTCGACGATCAATGGCCACAGAACCCTAATTTTTGTCGAAAATAGCCATGAACGACCATTTTCAATAATACCTAAGGCTAACACGTACGAGTTTTTAACCAAGAAATGGTCTCCACCAGAAATCCAAGAATGTGATCTATGGCAAGGAAACATATGTGGGGTGAGGTTTATGAGCCTCTAGTCGATGATAAATGGCCACACAACCCCCATTGTTTATGAAAATAGCCATGAGCGACCATTTTCAATAATACTAGAGGCTAACACCTACAGATTTTTGACCAAGAAATGGTCTCCACCAGAAATCCAAGAATGTGATCTATGGCAAGGAAACATATGTGGGGTGAGGTGTATGAGCCTCTGGTCGATGATCAATGGCCACACAACCCCCATTTTGCCGAAAATAGCCATGAATGACCATTTTCAATAATACCGAAGGCTAACACGTACGAGTTTTTAACCAAGAAATGGTTTCCACCAGAAATCCAAGAATGTAACCTATGGCAAGGAAACATATGTGGGGTGAGGTGTACGAGCCTCTGGTCGATGATCAATGGCCACACAACCCCCATTTTTTATGAAAATAGCCATGAGCGACCATTTTCAATAATACTAGAGGCTAACACCTACGGATTTTAGACCAAGAAATGGTCTCCACCAGAAATCCAAGAATGTAATCTATGGCAAGGAAACATATGTGGGGTGAGGTGTATCAGCCTCTGGTCGATGATCAATGGCCACACAACCCCCATTTTTGTCGAAAATAGCCATGAACGACCATTTTCAATAATATCGAAGGCTAACACCTACGGATTTTTGACCAAGAAATGGTCTCCACCAGAAATCCAAGAATGTGATCTATGGCAAGGAAACATATGTGGGGTGAGGTGTATGAGCCTCTGGTCGATGATCAATGGCCACACAACCCCCATTTTTGTCGAAAATAGCCATGAATGACCATTTTCAATAATACCGAAGGCTAACACCTACGGATTTTTGACCAAGAAATGGTCTCCACCAGAAATCCAAGAATGTGATCTATGGCAAGGAAACATATGTGGGGTGAGGTGTACGAGCCTCTGGTCGATGATCAATGGCCACACAACCCCCATTTTGCCGAAAATAGCCATGAACGACCATTTTCAATAATACCGAAGGCTAACACCTACGGATTTTTGACCAAGAAATGGTTTCCACCAGAAATCCAAGAATGTGATCTGTGGCAAGGAAACATATGTGGGGTGAGGTGTATGAGCCTCTGGTCGATGATCAATGGCCACACAACCCAAATTTTTGTCGAAAATAGCCATGAACGACCATTTTCAATAATATCGAAGGCTAACACCTACGGATTTTTGACCAAGAAATGGTCTCCACCAGAAATCCAAGAATGTGATCTACGACAAGGAAACATATGTGGGGTGAGGTGTATGAGCCTCTGGTCGACGATCAATGGCCACACAACCCCCATTTTGCCGAAAATAGCCATGAATGACCATTTTCAATAATACCGAAGGCTAACACGTACGAGTTTTTAACCAAGAAATGGTTTCCACCAGAAATCCAAGAATGTAATCTATGGCAAGGAAACATATGTGGGGTGAGGTTTATGAGCCTCTAGTCGATGATAAATGGCCACACAACCCCCATTTTTTATGAAAATAGCCATGAGCGACCTTGAAAATAGCCATGAGCGACCATTTTCAATAATACTAGAGGCTAACACCTACGGATTTTAGACCAAGAAATGGTCTCCACCAGAAATCCAAGAATGTGATCTATGGCAAGGAAACATATGTGGGGTGAGGTGTATGAGCGTCTGGTCGATGATCAATGGCCACACAACCCCCATTTTTGTCGAAAATAGCCATGAACGACCATTTTCAATAATACCGAAGGCTAACACCTACGGATTTTTGACCAAGAAATGGTCTCCACCAGAAATCCAAGAATGTGATCTATGGCAAGGAAACATATGTGGGGTGAGGTGTATGAGCCTCTGGTCGATGATCAATGGCCACACAACTCCCATTTTTGTCGAAAATAGCCATGAACGACCATTTTCAATAATATCGAAGGCTAACACCTACGGATTTTTGACCAAGAAATGGTCTCCACCAGAAATCCAAGAATGTGATCTATGGCAAGGAAACATATGTGGGGTGAGGTGTATGAGCCTCTAGTCGACGATCAATGGCCACAGAACCCTAATTTTTGTCGAAAATAGCCATGAACGACCATTTTCAATAATACCGAAGGCTAACACGTACGAGTTTTTAACCAAGAAATGGTCTCCACCAGAAATCCAAGAATGTGATCTATGGCAAGGAAACATATGTGGGGTGAGGTTTATGAGCCTCTAGTCGATGATAAATGGCCACACAACCCCCATTGTTTATGAAAATAGCCATGAGCGACCATTTTCAATAATACTAGAGGCTAACACCTACAGATTTTTGACCAAGAAATGGTCTCCACCAGAAATCCAAGAATGTGATCTATGGCAAGGAAACATATGTGGGGTGAGGTGTATGAGCCTCTGGTCGATGATCAATGGCCACACAACCCCCATTTTGCCGAAAATAGCCATGAATGACCATTTTCAATAATACCGAAGGCTAACACGTACGAGTTTTTAACCAAGAAATGGTTTCCACCAGAAATCCAAGAATGTAACCTATGGCAAGGAAACATATGTGGGGTGAGGTGTACGAGCCTCTGGTCGATGATCAATGGCCACACAACCCCCATTTTTTATGAAAATAGCCATGAGCGACCATTTTCAATAATACTAGAGGCTAACACCTACGGATTTTAGACCAAGAAATGGTCTCCACCAGAAATCCAAGAATGTAATCTATGGCAAGGAAACATATGTGGGGTGAGGTGTATGAGCCTCTGGTCGATGATCAATGGCCACACAACCCCCATTTTTGTCGAAAATAGCCATGAACGACCATTTTCAATAATATCGAAGCCTAACACCTACGGATTTTTGACCAAGAAATGGTCTCCACCAGAAATCCAAGAATGTGATCTATGGCAAGGAAACATATGTGGGGTGAGGTGTATGAGCCTCTGGTTGATGATCAATGGCCACACAACCCCCATTTTTGTCGAAAACAGCCATGAATGACCATTTTCAATAATACCGAAGGCTAACACCTACGGATTTTTGACCAAGAAATGGTCTCCACCAGAAATCCAAGAATGTGATCTATGGCAAGGAAACATATGTGGGGTGAGGTGTACGAGCCTCTGGTCGATGATCAATGGCCACACAACCCCCATTTTGCCGAAAATAGCCATGAACGACCATTTTCAATAATACCGAAGGCTAACACCTACGGATTTTTGACCAAGAAATGGTTTCCACCAGAAATCCAAGAATGTGATCTATGGCAAGGAAACATATGTGGGGTGAGGTGTATGAGCCTCTGGTCGATGATCAATGGCCACACAACCCAAATTTTTGTCGAAAATAGCCATGAACGACCATTTTCAATAATATCGAAGGCTAACACCTACGGATTTTTGACCAAGAAATGGTCTCCACCAGAAATCCAAGAATGTGATCTATGGCAAGGAAACATATGTGGGGTGAGGTGTATGAGCCTCTAGTCGATGATCAATGGCCACACAACCCCCATTTTTGTCAAAAATAGCCATGAATGACCATTTTCAAAAATACCAAAGGCTAACACGTACGGATTTTTGACCAAGAAATGGTCTCCACCAGAAATCCAAGAATGTGATTTATGGCAAGGAAACATATGTGGGGTGAGGTTTATGAGCCTCTAGTTGATGATAAATGGCCACACAACCCCCATTTTTTATGAAAATAGCCATGAGCGACCTTGAAAATAGCCATGAGCGACCATTTTCAATAATACTAGAGGCTAACACCTACGGATTTTAGACCAAGAAATGGTCTCCACCAGAAATCCAAGAATGTGATCTATGGCAAGGAAACATATGTGGGGTGAGGTGTATGAGCGTCTGGTCGATGATCAATGGCCACACAACCCCCATTTTTGTCGAAAATAGCCATGAACGACCATTTTCAATAATACCGAAGGCTAACACCTACGGATTTTTGACCAAGAAATGGTCTCCACCAGAAATCCAAGAATGTGATCTATGGCAAGGAAACATATGTGGGGTGAGGTGTATGAGCCTCTGGTCGATGATCAATGGCCACACAACCCCCATTTTTGTCGAAAATAGCCATGAACGACCATTTTCAATAATATCGAAGGCTAACACCTACGGATTTTTGACCAAGAAATGGTCTCCACCAGAAATCCAAGAATGTGATCTATGGCAAGGAAACATATGTGGGGTGAGGTGTATGAGCCTCTGGTCGACGATCAATGGCCACAGAACCCTAATTTTTGTCGAAAATAGCCATGAACGACCATTTTCAATAATACCGAAGGCTAACACGTACGAGTTTTTAACCAAGAAATGGTCTCCACCAGAAATCCAAGAATGTGATCTATGGCAAGGAAACATATGTGGGGTGAGGTGTATGAGCGTCTGGTCGATGATCAATGGCCACACAACCCCTATTTTGTCGAAAATAGCCATGAACGACCATTTTCAATAATACCGAAGGCTAACACCTACGGATTTTTGACCAAGAAATGGTCTCACCAGAAATCCAAGAATGTGATCTATGGCAAGGAAACATATGTGGGGTGAGGTGTATGAGCCTCTAGTTGATGATCAATGGCCACACAACCCCCATTTTTGTCGAAAATAGCCATGAACGACCATTTTCAAAAATACCAAAGGCTAATGGTCGTTCATGGCTATTTTTGACAAAATGGGGGTTGTGTGGCCATTGATCATCGACCAGAGGCTCATACACCTCACTGCACATATGTTTCCTTGCCATAGATCACATTCTTGGATTTATGGTGGAGACCATTTCTTGGTCAAAAATCCGTAGGTGTTAGCCTTCGGTATTATTGAAAATGGTCGTTCATGGCTATTTTTGACAAAAATGGGGGTTGTGTGGCCATTGATCATCGACCAGAGGCTC
>NW_023366936.1:0-68464 GCF_902167145.1 Zea mays
TTATGAATTATTAAAGTTTCTGTTCAAATTTAAAATCAGATTAATAAAAGTTTCCTGGAAAAGCAGTTTACACCGAGGACCCTGGGCTATTTCCAAACTAACTCTCTCAGTTATACCCCCGCGCTACTATTCATTTGAGTCTCTGACATTTCACAAAACCCCCAGACTTCTTTTCTTCTCCCCCCGGTCCTTCCTAGGTTTAAACAGTGCCCGCAAGAAAGAAAAGGGTGGCGCGGCTTACCGGCGGCGAGATAGGTCCGACGAGGGGCGGGGTTGGCTCGGGGAGGCTCTGGCGGTCACAACGATGTACGGCTCGACGGTGGGGATGGCCGGAATCGCTCGGTCCACGTGCGCAGGCGGGTGTCCTCGTCGGCGGCGGGTGTGCCGGCCAAATCACGGCGATCTAGTTCAATCCAAGGGCACTGTGAGCTTCACGGGTGACGTAGAGACCGTGTGCACAAGGAATCGGAAAATGGTTCAGTGGATTACCCGGTCCACGCACTCCGGCGGGGTTGTGAACTCCGGCGACCGTGGACTGGCCTCTCCGGCGAAGCAGACTTCGATTCCTTGCTCGGGGAGCTTCACCGAGGTGTGCTTACTCGTCTCCGAGGGTCGGACAGGGTCGGGAATGGCTGGGCTGGCTGGTCTACGGCGGCAGGGGCTCGGGTGGCCGCGGACACGCCGTGCACGGGCAAACGACGGTGAGCTGAGCTCCGGTGAGGTTTGAGCGTGCGCGGAAGAGTGTGGTCGACGCCTGAGCGGGCTTTATAGGCGCGGGCGCGGGCCATGGCGTCGGCTGGCCGTTGGCGCGACGCGGGGCGCGCGCGGGCGTGCTCTGGCGCACACAGAGCGCGTCGAACACGTGGAGCTTTTCTTCTGCCCGTGTTCCACAGCTCACCCAAGTCGCAAACGTGCGAATCTTGGCAAAAATCCGGCGCGAGTCTTTTCCTGGCACCTAGGGTTGTCTCTCATACGTGAGTTGCCATGGCAGATATGGCCTAGGTAGGGAGATCTTCGGTCGCCAAATCAGGTATGTCACTCTGCCCACCTCGCGACAAAAACCATGCCAAGGCATGTCAAACGTCAAGGTCTCGGGCTCAGCTTTTTCCAGTGGGTGCCCTAGGTGGTATGCCACATTTTTGGTATAGAACTTAGGTGGTTTTGGTGCCAGCTTCGAGGTGAACACGGTTGATCTTTAGTGTAGGTGTAGTTTTTAACTTAGAGAGAATTAGAGAGCTCTAGCTCTCTCTCTACTTAGGGAATGGATTTGGGGTTTCTCCAGGGGTCTTTTTGCAATATTTCCTTCCCACAATTGCTGATTATAAGGTACTTAAAGTTTGGTTAAAGATTACTCATGGTTTGCACATTTGCTCACTCTCTCCCCCCTCTTAACCATGGCTTTGGGAGATAGGGTTCAAGAGAGGTCTAGGGTTTTTTTCCCTCCTCTTGCCCAAGGTAGTAAGTGCACAAAGGTTTGAGTGATACTTCTTAGGTCATTAGAAATCTTGGTTAACACATGGTCTCCAAGGTTCTTATGTTCTCCTTAAGTTATTACCACATGTGATCACAGTCCTTAGCACCAAGGTGTGCTCTAGCCATGGTAACATCTGAGGTGTTACAGTTGCGCCCGAGGCTAAACTCGGGAGAGACCGCGACTTACTGTTGTTAGTCTTACCCTGGTGGTTGACACAGTAGTCGGAACAGGGTGAATAGTGTTGTTATCCTGTCAGAACGATCAGTAAAGGGGCGAAGTGACTGCGGTCATTTCGACCTTGCCAACTGAGGCGCGCGTGTCAGAGGATAAGGTGTCAGGTGATCCCTGCATTAAATGCGCATGCGATACGGTCGGTGGTAAGGTGATTCGGCCGAGGTTGCTATACGACAAAGTTTGCCCGAGCTTAGCCTCGGGTGAGCCGGGGGTGCGCCCACTGCCTGAGGGGACCCTCGGGCGAGGCGTGAATCCGCTTGGGACTACTGTTCTTGCCCGAGGCTGGGCTCGGGCGAGACGAGATCACGTCCCTTGGTATATGAGGCCTTAACTTTGAACCACGCTTACCGGTCTTTACGGTTTGTTTTAAAGATATTTTCCAGCCATGCTTATGAGTATTGGGGGTACCCCTAATTATGGTACCCGACAGCTATGCAGGGAGAAGGGAATGAGAAAGGCAAAACAGGGAATGAGAATGACAAAACAGGAAATGATGGCATAACACGGAATGACAGACTACTATTGCAACCTTAATAAGTAGTAGAGATGTTTCACAATACAAGTTCAGGAAATGCGGTTGGTTTTTGCCGCACAAAACTGTCTCTGCGTTCCACTCTGTCGCATGCGTGTGAGTTCAGTTCGTCTTCCCCCGGTCCCGGCTGGTGCGAGGGTGAAGGAAGCTTCAACTAGTGGAGCTCCAAGGCCTGTCAACTGGTATC
This sequence comes from Zea mays, assembly GCF_902167145.1. Classification (NCBI taxonomy): domain Eukaryota; kingdom Viridiplantae; phylum Streptophyta; class Magnoliopsida; order Poales; family Poaceae; genus Zea; species Zea mays. The sequence continues at coordinate 2,428 of NW_023366936.1, forward strand.
GAAGCCAGCCAGGTTGGACTATATATGCCATCAATGACGGATCTAGATTTTTATTATAGCGTATGTCATCTAAATATTTTTATATATTCGATCAAACCATTACGGTCAAACCATTTGATATCTCAACAACGGTATACTATATTTAAAGACTAAGTAAAAATATAAATAAATAAGTTTTAAATTTGGGAAAATTAAGTTAAAAATATTCACAAATTATTGGTATATAACAACGAGAAGTATAGTTTATAAAAAATATAGGCATGAAAGGAATATTCATCTTACTTTTTAACTAAGACCTTATAAGAGACATAATCATATCTTGATTATATTAATTTTGTCTGGTTAAAAACATAATCAAATAATTCAATAAACTATACTTGCACAAGTTAATCTTCGGCAGTCTAGTCTCTCCAACGGCATCTCGTGAGTAACGTCTGTCGAAGAATTTGAGCCATCGATCGTTGAACTGTCGACTTTTGAGACCATATCATCCGTCTACTAGATCATTCTAAGATTTCATCAGATAGACCTTAAGATCATAGACCCGAACACAAAAAGTTAGGCATAAGACTGTTAGCGCAACACTCTTCTCATATTAACTTTTTATTATATATTTATATACATACACGCTGCGCGCACGTCGGACACATGGCATACACTACATACCCGTAGATCAGCCCCTATATGCCATGCCTCACCATCGTTTGACGTCAACCCCGAGATGCTATCCTGGAGAAAGCACTAGAAGCTTCGGTAACCGATGTGATGACAACCTCGTCATACATATGGTCACCAAGGAAGCGACAACTACCCAACTCTAACGTTGAAACCAGGGGCGCAACCGACTACTGCCTGCTCCCATCCTCCTCTTTTTCCCCAAGCGATCGTGCTGCAACTGCTGATAATTGGTATTAGACTACCGATCATAGATTTGGCAGATCCGATCCACTTGACACACAAGGCGAAGATGGATAATGCTTGGCAGTGCAGTCCAAGCAGATTGAGGCTTAATCGAAGAACATCACCACACAATCCAAACTTCCCCAACAATTATGTGATCGGCTCAAGGCATAGGACGCTCAATGGAGCACAATAGAGAAGACGGTGACCACCAACACCGATGACATCGCCACATTCCAGTCTCAACTGGCAGACATGTATTATCGAGGAGAGCTGGGCTTCTGCTACGATTTTTTCTTCAAAAAGTACGGCTGCACCTTCTTAATGACTAATCTGCTACCGGTGCCACTCGCTCAGTTTTTAGTTTCAGCATAGATCGCCCTAAAATTAACCGTTGGGGTGTTTGCCATCAGCAGTTCACTGGCACTTGAGATGCCAAATCCGATCATAGAAGTACGCATCTCAAGAGCTGACTACATCACCTCATAGTGGAGCTGGTGCATTTGGCATTTTATCTAGCATCGGAACGGGCCGATCAGGTATCACTAGCCACGATGTATGTCAGGAAACACTAGTACAAAATCAGTCCATTCACTGCCGGACACAACTGCTTAGCCTAAAAAACTCCCGACAAAGTTTTTGCTGAGTGTGACTCTCGGCAAAAAGGTCTCGGTGAACTAAACATCGGCAATGACTTCTTTGTTGATTACTTTTTGTCGGACACTCGACAAAGACTTTATCGAGTGTCACCTGGTGCTCGGCAAAGAAAAATCGTCGTCACGGCACCAATGTCACGGTGACAGCCTCTTTGCCGAGTATCTGCTGGACAACCACTCGACAAAGAAGGCTCCAGTAGGCCTCTTTGCTAGTCCCTTTGCCTAGTGCTCCTGGAACCTTCTTTACCGGTTTCCCGATGTGCCTTCTTTGTGGAGTGCTATGGTCATGGCACTCGACAAAGTGACATAAAACCCCTTTTTTATTTGTTTTACTATTCCATCCATCCAAACAAAACATATATCACATAATCATCACAGAGTTCACAAAATCATTACATACATCATAAAGACCACATCTCTTACAAAAACTACAAATTTCATAAGTTTTCACAAACATAAGTATCACGATCACAAATCTCACAAGTTAAAACCAAGTTTCACAAATATAAGTATTGTCGTACCCACACAAACATAAGTATCACAAGTTTGACAAACATAAGTCTCACAATCACCACTAAGATGTCATCAGCGAGGTGGGGCGGCTGGACTGGCTCGGTGAAAGTCTCACAATCACCACTAGAAGGTCATCAACAAGGTGGGCGGCTGGACTGGCTCGACGAGGGCTAGGCGACCTGTGGGGGCTGTTCGATGCTGCCAATTGTCCCTGCACAGAGAAGTGATTGCATGTGTGAGACCAGATGAATATATATTATGCAGCACTAAAATTTTGATACTCACAGGAATATGGAACTGAACAAGGTCAGCTGTGGGGAACAACAGAGGGTGGAGCAAGACCTTGTGCGACGCCAAGGCTCTGAATGTAATGGAACATCTCCACATCCTCTGCTGATCCGCCCGCTCCTTTACCGAGGGTCACATTTCACCGAGAGCATGATGCTCGGCAAAGACGCCTTTGCCGAGCAACTATGTATGCCGAGCATTTAACGCTCAACAAAGGTTGTCTGTGTCGATTGCCATTTTTTTGCTGAGAGTGACACTCGATAGAGCGTGTTTTGCTGAGTGCCTGTTAAATTGCACTCGGTAAAGAGCTTGACACTTGACAAAGAGTCTGTATTGATCCATCTTTATAATAGTCATCGCTTCCCTTAGAAGGGTTACATTTTCTGGACAGCCGATGATGAGAAATAGGATGAAGCAGTAGTAGTCAATGATTCTCCGGCAGAAAAAACAAGGTCCAGTGGATGTTTCTAATGCAGTGAAGAGAGCTATTGCTAGATCGCTCATATCAACGTATGGCGGAAACCTAACCAACGACGTCGGAGAAATATCACAGTGGCAGTCGATCCACAGGTTTTCTTGGGCGCTCGAGGGCATCTCTCAGTCTCAGCTGGAAGTCATGTTAATTTGGCACGTCGCAACCGAGTCTTTGCAGTTCATTTGTATAGATATATACTATGCGCACTTGATGTCACATAACTGCTTCCGTACCATGAAGTCGATATAGAGCTGAGACAGAAGGTGTAAGAACGCATAGAGCTTTCAGATTGGGTTCGAACATTTACGATCAGATGAAGCATTTAGGAGGCACCGGAGACAGTGGGAGAGGTGGACGAGTCGGTTGTCCCGTAGAAGGCCGACTAGGTTTGAGATTATTTCGAGAAAGTTGTCACACACTATGTATAGAAATCTTATAGTGTCCATATAAATTTTATGATTTCATGTGAAGGTCGGCTAGGTTTCTATACATAGTGCGTGAAAACTTTCTTTAAACAATCCCAAATTTTTATTGGAGTCTCTACATATGATATCATGACATGTCAACAAGTTTCATGATTTTCTGACTTTGTTTGTGTTTTATACAATTTTAAAATAACTAGATCGCAAGTTCACCTTCATGTTTTGTGAGCATGGTGCTTGAAAATTCCGGTCTATTCGTGAAATAGGTCGTACTTATGCTAAATAACGTGAATATCATTTTTGCATTCACTGTTTTCAATTTTTCGAGTGACTTGCAGTTCAAATCTGAATTATCCGAAGAAATTCAATTAAACGAACTAAAACTAATAGTTATAGCAAACACTTTGATAATTGTGCCAAAATAGAACATGTAGGTATATATAGTATAGGAACATAATAGAAAAAGTTTGATAAAAATAGAAAAAATTAAAATATGCTTTGCCGATTGTTAAGGAAAGACACTCGGTATAGTTAACGGTCATTAATTACAGACGGGTGCTAACAGTCCTTTACCGAGGGTCACATTTTGCCGAGAGCATGACGCTTGGTAAAGATGCTTTTGCCGAGCGACTATGTATGCCGAGCATTTGACACTCAACAAAGGTTGTTTTGTGCCGATTGTCATTTTTTTGTTGAGAGTGACACTCGGTAGAGCGTGTTTTGCCGAGTGCCCGATAAATTGCACTCGTTAAAAAGCTTGACACTTGAAAAAGAGTCAGATTCTAGTACTGGTCCATCTTTATAAAAGTCATTGCTTCCCTTAGAAGGGTTACATTTTCTGGACAGCCGATGATGAGAAATAGGATGAATCAGTATTCAATGATTCTCCGGCAGAAAAAACAAGGTCCAGTTGATGTTTCTAATGCAGTGAAGAGAGCTATTTCTAGATCGGAGAAATATCGCAGTGGCAGTCGATCCACAGGTTTTCTTGGGCACTCGAGGGCATCTCTCAGTCTCAACGGGAAGTCATGTTAATTTGTCACGTCACAACTGAGTTGTGTCATATTTCTAGTGGTCCGTACTCCTAGTAATCGGAGTACTCGTCGAGATGATGATGATGACCGAGTCTTTGCAGTTCATTTGTATAGATATATACTGTGCGCACTTGATGTCACATAACTGTTTCCGTACCATGAAGTCGATATAGAGCTGAGACAGAAGGTGTAAGAGCGCATAGAGCTTTTCAGATTGGGTTCGAACATTTACGATCAGATGAAGCATTTAGGAGGCACCGGAGAGGAAGACGACCCTCGAAAGATCTTCCAGAAAGACATCAAGCTCGGTAAGCAGCTGGAGAGAATGGAGGATGGGAATTGTTGGGTCCATGCTTCGTCGCCGAAGGTCTTATAGAGAGAAGCGATCCTCGGATGAAGCTGTTTGTATAAGATAGCCGAAGGTTCCTCTTCGTAAAGCTTCGGCATTGCAAACCGACTTAAAGATAGAATGACCTTTTAGTCCATAAAGGTCTGAGTCAATGTTGTAAGTTTTTATAAGGGGCATACTTGTAATTTCTCACAGGCTGCGTCCTGTGCCTATAAATAGTGAACAGTATTCCGTTACTGTTCACGGATTCTGGTTTTTTGCAATCTCATCTCTCGGAATTCAATCTTTGTCAAGGCATAGGTATCATTGTATTTAATGATTCAATATATTAAGTGAAAATAATATGATACATCTGTGATTCATTCATCTATTTTTGTACCTTTTATTCTATAATATTTTACAATGTTTATTGAAAGTTTATTACGAAGGCTCAACTTCGTAATAATACTCTCATCAACCTTCGTCCAAGACTCATTATCCTCAAAGGAATAATGCTCCACGGATGAAGGACAGTATCATTTAACATTTTATGTTGCCTTGTTCTTAATTCATAGCATTTGAGAGCAAGTCCCCAACATTGGCGCCCACCTCCGGTGAACTCACTTCCACTTTTTGAGCTGATGGCTTCGTTCAACAACCAAGCTGGAGCTGCTTCGGACCCGAAGCTGGTGCTCCCGATCATAGGTGGCTCGTCCTCAGAGCCAGCTAACAAGAAACAGAAGAAGGAAGCACAGAGAAGGGTACAGCATGTTGGGGTGCAAGGACCCTTCATCAAGTCAAGATGGTCTCACATTCCTATTACCTTCTCCCAAGAGGACCTTCAGCTCAAAGATTACCCACACAACGATGCCATGGTTATCTCTTGTGTTATCAAAGGATTTCTGGTCCACAATGTCTTGGTTGACACAGGCAGTGCAGCTGACATCATATTTGCTAAGGCCTTCAGACAAATGCAAGAGCCAGAAGATAAGATTCATGATGCCACACATCCTCTCTGTGGCTTCGGAGGAAGACAGATTGTGGCATTGGGCAAGATCACCATGTCAGTGACCTTCGGGTTCATCAACAACACTAGAACTGAGCAAGTTGTGTTTGACATTGTCGACATGGAATACCCTTACAATGCAATTATTGGTCGTGGAACTCTCAATGCTTTCGAAGCAATCCTTCATCCTGCCTATCTTTGCATGAAGATACCTTCGGATCAGGGACCCATCGCTATCCATGGAAGTCAGGAAGCTGCAAGAAGGGCCGAAGGTAATTGGACTGACTCAAAAGCAATCCATAACATAGATGGAGCTGAAGCTTGTGAACAGTACAAATTCAGAAGGGAGAAAGCAGCTTCAGCAGACCAGCCGAAGCCTATGCTCTTATGTGAGGACATAGCAGAGCAGAAGGTGCTGTTAGGCTCTCAGTTATCCGGAGAGCAGGAGAAAACCTTGATAAGGTTTTTGTTCAATAACAAGGATGTTTTTGCATGGTCAGCCAATGATCTATGCGGAGTTAATAGGGATGTTATTGAGCACTCGCTCAATGTCGATCCATCCTTCAGACCCAGAAAGCAAAGGCTTCGGAAAATGTCAGATGATAAGGCCGAAGGTGCTCGCAACGAAGTCAAAAGACTCCTCAGTGCAGGAGTTATTAGAGAAGTGAAGTACCCAGAATGGCTGGCTAACACTGTTATGGTAAAAAAGGCCAATGGCAAGTGGCGAATGTGCATCGATTTTACAGATCTTAACAAGGCTTGTCCGAAGGATGAATTCCCACTACCAAGGATAGACTCTTTAGTTGATGCAGCAGCTTCGTCAGAGCTCATGAGTCTGTTAGACTGCTATTCAGGCTATCACCAAATTTGGATGAAGAAGGAAGATGAGCCGAAGACTAGCTTCATCACTCCAAGTGGCACATATTGCTATCTTCGGATGCCTGAGGGGCTCAAAAACGCTGGAGGAAGTTTCAGTCGAATGACTGCGAAGGTTCTTCAATCTCAAATAGGCAGAAATGTGTTAACTTATGTTGATGACATCATTGTCAAAAGCACGAAGCAGGAGAATCATATTGCTGATCTGCAGGAGACCTTCGCCAGTTTCAGGCAAGCTGGCTTAAAGTTAAATCCAGAAAAATGTGTCTTCGGAGTAAAGAAGGGGAAATTTTTTGGATGCTTGGTTTCAACAAAGGGAATTGAAGTCAATCCAGGTAAAATTGAAGCTATACTTCGGATGGAGCCACCAACTACAAAGAAGGGGGCTCAAAGATTGACAGGAAGGTTGGCATCTCTCAATAGATTCATATCCAGATCGGCAGAGAGAAATTTACCATTCTTCGAAGTGCTGAAGTCGGCCGAAGTCTTTCAATGGGGACCAATCCAGCAGAAGGCTTTCGAAGAACTGAAACAGTATTTGATAGATCTAACAACATTGACTCCACCAATGCCAGGGGCTCCTTTATTGTTATATGTGGCAGCTTCGTACTCAGCGGTAAGTGCAGCGCTTGTTCAGGAGAAGCTTGATGGTCAAGTCAAAAGGCCGGCCCCAATATATTTTGTATCCGAGGTTCTTAGTTTGTCAAAGAAAAATTATACAGAACTGGAGAAGGTATTGTATGCTGTCTTGATGGCCTCCAGGAAGCTTCGGCACTATTTCCAAGCTTACAACATAATTGTTCCTTCATCACAACCTCTGAAGGATATTATGAGGAATCGAGAAGCTACTGGAAGGATTGGAAAATGGGCTGCAGAACTCAATGAATTTTGTATTGAATATGTTCATAGATCTTCGATTCAGTCACAGGCACTGGCAGACTTTATTGCTGATTGGACGCCAGGGGCTCAGGAGGAGGAAACGAATAAAGACAACGAAGCCTGGACAGTGTTTTGTGATGGATCTTGGGGAACCTTCGGAGCAGGAGCGGCTGCTGTGTTGGTTTCACCTTCCAAAGTCAAAATTTGTTATGCGGCAAAACTTGATTTTAATTGCACAAATAACATTGCTGAGTACGAAGCATTGGTTCTAGGTCTTCGGAAGTTAAAAGCAATGGGAATCAGAAGGGCCATACTTAAAACTGATTCCCAGGTTGTTTCGGGTCATATCGACAAAAGTTGCAAGGCCAAGGATCCGAAGCTTGAAAAATATCTGGATATGGTTCGAAGAGTTGAAGCTTCCTTCGAAGGGTTTTCTGTCAAGAATATTCCTCGAGGACAAAATGAGCATGCTGATCTGCTAGCTAAGTCAGCAGCACAGGGGCTGCCTTTACCTTCGGATGTATTCTTCGAAACAATAAAAGCACCTTCGGTGGAACTTCTTGAAAGAGCAGTTCTTAATATATCTCCTGTTTTTAGCGAAGATTGGAGAACCGAGATCATCTCTTACCTTCAGGGTAAATTTCTTTCAGATGACGAAGCTTATAACAAGAGGATAGAAGCAAGAGCTCGCCCATATGTCATGATAGAAGGGGAGTTGTACAAACATGGAGTTTGTGCTCCGCTGCTCAAATGCTTATCCAGAACCGAAGGTATAGAGTTAATGAAAGAAATTCATGCAGGCCTGTGTGGATCTCACATCGGATCTAGGCCGTTACTCGGAAAAATTTTCCGTCAAGGGTTTTATTGGCCGAAGGCAGCTTCGGATGCAGCAGAATTGGTTCAAAAGTGCGAAGGTTGTCAGAAATGTGCAAGAAATCAAAAACAACCTTCGTCCCTAACACAGCTCATACAACCCACTTGGCCATTGCAAAGGTGGGGCCTTGACTTGTTAGGTCCATTACCACCGGCCCAAGGGAACCTGAGATATGTTGTAGTAGCTGTGGAATATTTTTCTAAATGGATTGAGGCGAAGCCTTTAGCAACAATAACTTCGGCCACCGTCCAAAAGTTCTTCTGGCAGAATATTGTTTGTCGTTTCGGGGTGCCAAAGGCCATCACTGTGGACAATGGGACACAGTTTGACTCCGAAGCTTTCAGGGATTTTTGTGACCAAATTGGTACGAAGATCCATTTTGCATCAGTTAGGCACCCGGAGTCAAATGGACTCGTTGAAAGAGCCAACGACATTATAATGACAGGAATAATGAAGCTAATCTTCAATCAACCCAGAGGAAAATGGCCAGATCAGTTAATCAAAGTGGTGTGGAGTCACAACACGACAACATCAAGGTCTACAGGCTTCACTCCATTCAAATTGTTATTCGGTGACGAAGCAATAACTCCAGAGGAAGCTAAAACCGGATCAATAAGGATAGTAGCTTCGGCAGAATCAGATTCCGAAGCTGCTTATTCTGTAGAAAAAGATGCTTTAGAAGGGATCAGACTGCAAGCCGTGGAGAATATCAATAAATATCAAGCTGAAACAGTTAAATGGCGGGATAGAAAGGTTCGGCTAAAAAATATTGAGCCAGGGCACTTGGTGCTTCGGAGGGTGGCCAACCCGGAAACAGTGGGCAAATTGCAATTGAAATGGGACGGGCCTTTCTTAGTAGCATCTTCGTCAAGACCTGGTTCATACAGATTGAAAGATATGGACGGCAATGACATTCCTAGGTCTTGGAATGCGGATGAGCTTCGACGATATTATGTATAATTCGATGTAATTTATCACATTTTTATTTTTTCTTTCATGGCACCCTTTTCCTTTCCAAAGGGGGAGAAAGGTTTTTAATGGGGCCAGCATATGTAATTTCCTTTTTTAGTCGTATAAGAGCAAAATCCCCCAAAGAATGTAAATGTAAAAGCTGAGAGCGCACCATCGAGTGCCAAAAAGTAAAAACGAAGAAGCTCCAAAGATGTTCCTAAGGGAATGCAGAGCTTATACCGCCTAAGTAAAAGGCGAAGAAGCTCCAAAGACGTTCCTAAGGGAATGCAGAGCTTATACCGCCTAAGTAAAAGGCGAAGAAGCTCCAAAGACGTTCCTAAGGGAATGCAGAGCTTACAGCGAAAAGTCAACGCTGATTCCGCCAAAAGTAAAGGCGAAGAAGCTCCAAAGTCGTTCCTAAGGGAATGCAGAGCTGAGGTGTGATTGTTTTTAAGAAAATAATGGCTATGAATATGGCTTCGGATACGTGTTTGGCCATTCATTTGCACATCACATTACATCATACCATTTGCATTCATAAACATTCATCTAGGCATATGTAGGATAATCATCTTCATCGCATGAAATGGTTGCTTCGGCAAGAAGAGAAAAAAGAAAGGGAAAAATTTTTATGAAGGAGAACTTCGGAGAAAAGGAAAATGTTGTTTTCTGTGAAGGAGAGCTTCGGAGAAAAGGAAAATGTTGTTTTCTGTGAAGGAGAGCTTCGGAGAAAGGGAAAATGTTGTTTTCTGTGAAGGAGAGCTTCGGAGAAAAGGAAAATGTTGTTTTCTATAAAGGAGAGCTTCGGAGAAAAGGAAAATGTTGTTTTCTATGAAGGAGAGCTTCGGGAAAAAGGAAAATGTTGTTTTCTATGCTTCGTTGCGTACGAAAAGAAGGGAAGGTGTTTTTTCGCCTTCGGCTCAAAAAAGAAAATTTCGTCCACATCAAAGCATTTCTCATACATCAGTGAAAGGTTAAGGATATATTACAAGGTATGAACAGCATACATTAAAAACAAGTTTTTGTTTACATTTACAAAAGTTGTCTCAAAGGTTTTTCAAGTACTGTTTGCAGTCCACCATCTAAATCTCCAAGGAGCTTCGGTTTCGGCATTACTTTTGATCATCAGCTTCGGCTTCGTCATTCTACATGAATAAGGTCGTTGGAAGTAAGAATCAAGTTTACAGGAAAAGGTAAGCACAAGGTATGATTTCTTACTGGATCAAGGTGGCTACGAGCTTCGTCTCCAGCTTTCTCTCGACCACCTTTTGTCCATATCATTTTTACAAATCGATTCGAGATGCTTCGGGCGAGATCAGGGATGTCATCCAGGATTGATGGTGACAAAGTAAAATTTGGCCTATTGACAATTTTCCCATGATCACAGCCAGCCTTCATGAAGGCTGCAGCAGTCCCTCGAGAAGCCACCCAGGCACAGAAGTCACCTGTGCCCAGCTATGACTTCGTCGAGCTCGTCAATCTCCCCCTCAATGTGTTCGAAGGTCTTTGGTAGATCTTCAGCTGAGGGGGTAAACTTTTCGCTGCTAGCTCCAACCGAGTAAAAAATCTTTCTTAGTCGTTGAATGCACTTGTTGCTAAATTCCAGGCATTTTTCTTGAAGATTTGTCAGTAGTTTTCTCAAATCCGAATTTTGCTGAGCTTCGGCTTCAAGTTTTGCATTGAGATCTTGTTTTTCTTGTTCGAACTGCTCAGACTGGCGGAGAAGCTTCGAATTCAGTTCTGATATTTTTGCTTCAGCTTCCGCCAGTAAACCTTCGGCTGCCTGGAGCTCAAAGTTCTTTTTCTCAAAAGCATCTGATTGCTCCTTTATTTTGTTTTCCAAATTTCCAATTATAACTTCATGCTTTTTATCTTCAAGATCTTGCTGCATTTGCAAGGCTTTGCTCAATAGCATACTCTACACAAACACAACCTTCGTCAGACATGTTTTTATTAGAAGCAATAAAAGTTAAGGGACAAGTCATTTACCTTGAAGTTGGAGTAAAACAAACTACCAACGACATGTTGTCGTCGGTAGCGGCTGATATCTGCTTCTAGCTTCGGGAATCCAATACTCTTGGACAGAGTACTAATAACTTTGGCCCCTGTTTGGTCCCGAATACACTCTAATTTCTCATCATCAACGCCTCCGAAGAGGAGTGCCCCAGGTTTGTATCCACAGGATTGGGCATACTCTTTAAGCTCTTCTATTTCAGCTTTTGTTAGATGTTCTCCAACTAAGTTTTGGAACGCGAAGGCTTCGTTTTCTGAAGCTTCGTCAGCAATTTCTTTTCCTTTCTTTGACGCTACGGTCACAGTCTCTCCGGCAGCAGTAGCAGCTTCTTCTGCAGCCATGTCTAGCAGCATTTGGTCAATATGTTCAATTGTGCTCTCTAAATTCAAATCTTCAGCTGAGGTAACTTCGGCGGCTGCGGCCTCCGAAGGTGCAATTTCAATATCTGCTCCCTCTGCAGCCGCTCGTGTTTTTTGGGCCGAAGCTCTTGGAGGCGTTTTGTCAATTACCTCTGTCACGGTAATGATTCTTTGTTTCTTTGCCTTGATTGTTTTCCTTGATTTCTCGGGCTCCCTGTCCTTCTGAAAAAACTTTGTCAGTTGAGGACCCAGTGGACTTAGCTTCGCAGGTAAGGATTCAGTCATTACCTTCAGAATTTCCTCAACAACAGCAGCAGAAGGCGATGCGGGGGTTTCTTCTGCTTCGGATATTTGTTGCTTCGGAGAAGAAGCTTTCCTTTTCTTTTGAATTTTCTTCTTTATTGGTTCTTTTTCACCTTCATCTAAGGCTTCAGTTGCCCTTTTCCTTTTTTGGCCCCCGGCACCTTTGTTCAGATCTTCGTAGTCTGGGTATTCGAAGCCCAAGGCGTCCAACACTCGATTCAGCCTTCGTTTTGGACGGGTGCCGAAGGCTGCAGTCATCAATTGATCTTCTTTCTTGGAATAATTACCAAGTATTTCGTTGCACATCACTTCAATCGTATCCAGCCACTCTTGGCAAGGAGTTTTAAAGTATTTCTTAAATTTGAAGTAGTAAGGCAAACGTACAAGTTCACCTTTTTTCTTTTCCCCCTCCAGATTCGGCATTTCCCACTCTTTTACACTAGGGAAAACTTTGAAAGCCAAGAATTCCTGGACCAGGTCCCTTGTACTGATATTCTCTGCAATTATTTTGAATTCATACATTGCTTTTTGAGTCGGACCCTCTGGTAACATGTGGCACTAGGGGCGGGTTTCTCCGAAGGTCAGTTCAAGTGGACTCTGTACAAGCTTTTCCTTATCGTCATCAACCTTGACGTAGAACCATTCCGATTTCCACCCTGCTGCCCATTTGCTTCGGTAGCTGATCACAGGATACTTCGTAGTTTTCCGGTAAGCAAAATTATAGCAACCAAAATTCTCATGTAATCCATCCTTTCTAGCCTTTGTCTGATAGTGCAGTTCGTGAACTCGGCAAAAGCTGTCAGCAAACGGTTCCACCGCCTGGCTTCGGAGTGCCCAAATATAAACACTAAGCCTAACGATAGCGTTAGGGGTTAGCTGGTGAAAATAGATTCCAAAATTCTTCAATATCTCTGCAATAATCCCATGAAGGGGGAATCTCAACCCAGCCTTTAAGAAGCTTTTAAAAATAACAATTTCATCTTTCTCCGGCTTTGGGGTAGTCTCTTCTCCCCCGAAGCGTAGTAGCTTCTTTTGGTTTTCAGTAAAATAGCCTGACTTTACCATCTTGGACAAATCAGCCTTCGAAACAGTAGATTTCCCGAAGTCCAAATGGCTGGGTTTGCTTGGCGTGGCAAGGTGATAATCATCTTCGGGGTCAGTTTCCTCAGCATCTTCTCCTTCTGCTTCAGCGATTGCCAGTTCTGCATCATCAATAGGAATCTTTTCCGAAGTCACTAGCCCGGATCGTTGCATGGCTTCGGAGATAGGGACAGTCTCCGAAGCTTCAGTTTCCTCCCCCTCGCGCTCAACCCTGGCGGTAGAGCGGATTCTGGCCATTTCAATTATGAACTTGTGAAACTTTAAAATTTTCTTCCTCCGAAGCAGGTTTCAAACTGGAGCTTCGTTCGTTTCTAACAGACAAGCTTCGGCGATGGTTAAAATTTTGGCAGGAAAACAGTGCAAATAGCAATGAATGCTGTGGTAACTTCACACCTACTCGTCTGTTTATATAGTGCCGCAGGTAAGAAGGCGAAGCGCCAGAAGTTTTACACCAGGCGGACACCCGCTCGCAGGGAAATTGAATCGTTTCTCGACAACGAGCTCAGGGAAGGTGTTTTTGAGACCTTCGGCGCTCCGAAGCTTAAGAAACTTTTTTTTTCACGGATCAAGCTCGTTACGAAAAACGATCTAGCACCGCGAAAGGGGCTACTGTTGGGTCCATGCTTCGTCGCCGAAGGTCTTATAGAGAGAAGCGATCCTCGGATGAAGCTGTTTGTATAAGATAGCCGAAGGTTCCTCTTCGTAAAGCTTCGGCATTGCAAACCGACTTAAAGATAGAATGACCTTTTAGTCCATAAAGGTCTGAGTCAATGTTGTAAGTTTTTATAAGGGGCATACTTGTAATTTCTCACAGGCTGCGTCCTGTGCCTATAAATAGTGAACAGTATTCTGTTACTGTTCACGGATTCTGGTTTTTTGCAATCTCATCTCTCGGAATTCAATCTTTGTCAAGGCATAGGTATCATTGTATTTAATGATTCAATATATTAAGTGAAAATAATATGATACATCTGTGATTCATTCATCTATTTTTGTACCTTTTATTCTATAATATTTTACAATGTTTATTGAAAGTTTATTACGAAGGCTCAACTTCGTAATAATACTCTCATCAACCTTCGTCCAAGACTCATTATCCTCAAAGGAATAATGCTCCACGGACGAAGGACAGTATCATTTAACATTTTATGTTGCCTTGTTCTTAATTCATAGCATTTGAGAGCAAGTCCCCAACAGGAATCCCTGGGGTTCTACAAGGTTTCTGGGCCAAGACAACCATCGATGCGTTGTTGCCGCCGTTAGCGTGCCATTCGTAGTGAGTCGCTACTAAGTACTTTAATAAAATCGTTTCAACACATCGTTCATATTAAATATTTAAATTTACTTATTTATTGTCGGTTTTTTAAACAACAATTCAATCGAACCAAATTTATAAATTAAATTTAATTATGTATTTGTAAATACCTGTTAATATGTTTATACCAACTTAAATATTGTATTTAATATTTGTTTAGTGTGAACATGACATAATCTAGCAGCACATGTATGTCGCGTCATTTATAAATTTATTATATGTTTAAACGTAGTGAGTCTTATGCGATATGTTCAGAAATATGATCCGACTAGGTTAAAAAAATGTGGTTTCCAATTAAATTACGATTCAAATTAATGCCACGTTAGATATTTCTTTGAAGTATCTTCCACAAATGATTTACATTAATTAAAATTGACGTAGAACATAATTTACGTGTTTATTATGCAAACCTTTTGAATACCATATCGTTTCAACCATAGTTTCGATTTCGGCGCTTCCTACCTCGTGCATGTAGAATCGATCTCTATTTCGTATTGTATGTTTTTATATGGCTACGAATAGACGAGCAACTAAATGAGGAATCTGAAGCTCGACATTTTGAAGAGTCTAAGCACGAGCTCACAGTTGAAGGCAAATGTGTCCTTGATCGCGTTGTTTTGACTATATTCTCACCTATACATGCACAATTATGTTAAATTGATGGGAACCTAATAGGTTAGCTACCTTTGTTTTTCCTATACCTTGTTTATACTTGGTTACTTGTTGATTAGATTTGCTATTGCTCTACTTTGTTATGGAATAAAGTTAAATATGAAAAATTGTCATAACTAATATAGTTATAAACAAGGTATATATACATACATATATATAGTATATGTATTTAGAGCTCTAGGCTCTGTTTAACTACAGGAAGCCCTGACCATCCGCCCGGTTGACCAGGTGTACCATCCGGTCCACCCACCATAATGTTTACGCTTAGTTATACACAGGTTTACGCTCATGTACCATCTATAAAAACAACCGCTCTACCTGGCCTTTCCGCGATGGCTGAGACTAGGGTTTCAGTGGTGTCGGTTGCACGACATGAGCGAGCGCAGCGAAGCCAACACAACCGCGATGGACAAGCGTCCCCATAGACGAGATCCATGGCGGAGCGCCGAAAGAGCATCTCCTCCGTGTCGTTTGCTTCGGCGAGCGCCGAGAGGGGATAATGGCAGCAGTGAGCTCGGTCTCTTCCGTTGAGGCGTGCTGCTAGGAATGTGTTGGAGGGAGGAGCGAGAAGGGCTTCGAGTCCCCTAATCCTCGCGAGGTATGGGCTGCGGCGCGGACGCCCGGCTGCTGTTGCTATGGCCGGCGAAGTGGAGTTGGCCCTCGAAGATGCAGATGTCGCAATGAGGGTGGCCGCCGACGACGACAGCATCACGGCCATGGTGGTGTCCGTGCTGCTCACACTTGCGTTCGTCGGCCTCTCCATCCTCACCCTCGGGGTGCGTGTCCTTCCATGAAAATCGTTAGCTGGGTTGCAACTTGCCGCTTGCGAGCTGTTGTGGCATTGGAAGGTCGATGTTGGTCTCTCCAGACGCCAGACTGTGCTTTTGGTTGGCTCACGATTCTCTTTGCAATGCAGGTGATCTACCTGTCGGTGGAGGACTTCTTGCATAAGAGGGAAAAGGAGAAGTTTGAGAAGGAGGAGGCCGAAAAGCAGAAAGAGGAGGCGAGGAAGAAGAGGGCTAAGTCCAGGCAGAAGAGAAGAAATTATTGATCTCAGGATGAACTACCCCCCACCAATGTGACCATTTCTTCTTCTTTTCCACCCTGTTTCTTGTAATAGCAATGATTTTGTATGTAGTGTTGCACCTTTGGTATCACATTGTGGTTTTCCTTCACTCCATTGCCGGCTCTTGGATGCTGTAACACTGAACTCCATTGTCGGCTCCATTGCCCGGGGTTGTGCTCACGCCATCAGTTTTGAGTCTCTTGGATGCTGTAACACTGAACTCCATTGTCGGCTCCATTGCCTGGGGTTGTGCTCACGCCATTAGTTTTGGAGTCCGGATGAGGTAGGACACTCACTATTCTCGTTTTCCCCAAAATAGAACATCTCTTCCAACATTGTTACTGTCCAGTTGAGTACATACTGTCAAAATCCATCAGAAATATCTAACTGACTCTTGTTATCGGTAGCTCTCCTACTCGATTTGTTAAATATCTAACTGACTGCTGATATATGCAGGGAGGAAAAGCAGGGTAGCCAGAATCTCTGTTGGCGTCGCCTGTTTCATTGTGTTCATGATGATCCTTTCAGTAATAGGCCTTTTTAGGAAGTAAAGGAAACGTTTGTGCTCTGGTTTCTACAAGAGGTTTGCACATAAACAATTTTTTATTGCAGTCTAGGCTCCAACCTTTGGTTGATAAACACTCTCACCATAAGTAACGAAGGAATAAGAATAAATGATGGGAGATACAAGAATATGAAAATGAATAAATGATGTGACAGGTTGTTGTAGAGCAGCATGATGTAAGTGAATGCATAACTCTACTCTTATATTATATCATTCCTCTCAATCCATGTCTTTTAACTGGTGAATCATTTTAGGTTTCTGTTTCTTTTATGCTTTATACAGGCTTACACAGACCTGTTTTGACAAGAGCCGAGTAGCGATGCTTCCATTTCGGACCACGACGTAGCTAAAGGCTAATGATTCCAAATAGTCTGAAGTATCCGAAGATAGGGCTAGCTCCTCGTTTTTTGTCATATAAAAAAATCATGTATGATTGCAACAATATTGGCAAAATATCGTTGTACTTTATATTTTGATATACTGTGAACAAAACAAGTGCCCTATGAGACCATCGTGATTTATGCATTTTCAAACTAAATTTTACGACACTTCTTGTTGTGTTTTATGCTTCCATTAAAAAACAGTCTTACTGCGTTTTACGCCAAATTTATGACACTTTTTGATGTGTTTTACAGCAATCTCTTGCGAAGTGAGACTATGCGCGTGTTTTACACTAAATTTCGTACTCATTTACGCTGTTTTAGCTCACGTTTTATGCTGAAATCATTCGAGCCAGAACCCGCGCACGATCGGCTGCACACGATTTTCGCGCCGTAATTTTGGGTCCCGTTTGCTGTTACAAAATAGATATAGGATTTACGATAAATTTCGTACTCATTTACGTTGTTATAGATCACGTTTTACGCTGGAATCCGCCCGAGCCAGAACCTGCGCACGATCGGCTGCACGCGATTTTCACGCCGTAATTTTGGGCCCCATTTGCTGTTACAAAACAGATATAGAATTTACGCTAAATTCCGTACTCATTTATGCTGTTTTAGCTCACGGTTTACGCTGGAATCCGCCCGAGCCAGAACCAGCGCATGATCGGCTGCACGCGATTTTCACGCCGTAATTTTGGGCTTCGTTTGCTGTTACAAAACAGATATAGGATTTACGCTAAATTTCGTACTCATTTACGCTGTTTTAGCTCACGTTTTACGCTGAATCCGCCCGAGCCAGAACCCGCGCACGATCGGCTGCACGCGATTTTCACTCCATAATTTTGGGCCCCGTTTGCTGTTACAAAATAGATATAGGATTTACGCTAAATTTCGTACTCATTTACACTGTTTTAGCTCACGTTTTACGCTGGAATCCGCAACCAGAACCAAATCAGGCGCGCGTGGATATACATGACTGGGGCTTCCCATAGTAATGGAAGTCGGCTTCCATTACCTCTTCTCTATATATCTATACTACTCTGTTAAGAACCTAATGTGGTCACCTGGTGCTACCACGGCTTCACCCTCCCCACGCTAGAAAATAGTGCAGGACGAGCACTCGAACTCACACCCCTCTACTCCAAAAATTTAAGACTAACCATTAGACCACACGTACCATAATGTTTAGAAATAAACAAAAAATATATTTGTAGCTAGGCGCCGCTCCCCCGCCTCGTGGCAACGCACAGTCACATACCTAGTATATATATAAATATATAATAGGCATGTTTAAGTTGTTTACCCATAAAATAATGAAATTAGCAGCTAGGCCACGTTTGCTTGTTGTGTTGATCTAATCGCACTTAAACAATGCCAGTATATATGATGAGTGATTGAATGGTTAGTTCATTCTAGAATTTATTCTAGAATTTAGGTGCTAAATTTCTTGGTGATGCTTTTGAAGCATAAATTCTTTTGGAGAATTTATTCGAGAAGGAAACATATATATTCGGAGCTCCACACTGTCGTATTGGATCTAGCCACCGGGGTACGCGAGGTATCTTGCAGAAATGAAGGAAAAAGAACGCAGGGTCCAATCCAAAGTAATCGATGGGCCCTAAAGCTGCGTGGTAATCCAAAGTGATCGGACCACACCTTCAACTTCAAATAAAATTAGGAATAGCGTTTAAGTCGGAGGAAGAAGCCGCCAGCACATTATACACACGCACAGCTTCCAAGACAAACACCATCGTAATGACTAATCAGCAATTCACTGGCACTTGAGACGCCAAATCCGCTCATAGAAGTACACATATCAAGAGGTGACTACATCATCACTCTACTGCTTCTCGGCATAGCCCTCATAGTGGAGCTAGTGCATACGGCATTTTATCTGGCATCGGACTGGGCCCAGGTAGCACTAGCCACCATGTATGTCAAGAAACAATGGTACGAAATCAGTACATCCATCTTTGGAGCAGTCACCACTTTCCTTAGCAGTCACCACTACATCCATCGTTTTCGCCGTTGTCGGACGTCTCGTTCATCTTTCCGGTCTTTGTCCTATTCTTCCTCCCTAACCTGCAGCCCCCGACCACGATCGCAGCCATGAGCCGACGGACGTACGACCGCCTACTAAATCTCTTGGAGGTGCTTTTCGAGCACAAAGCAATTAATAAACTACCGTACGTCCGGCCGGTTAACGAGAAGCAGGGAACGCCCATGCATCGTGATATATAGAGACTGATGATCATAAGCCACTCGATCTGTAGCCATAGCCGCGGAGGTACGCAAGGTATCTTGCAGAACTGAATGAAGGAAGAAGATGCTTACTTATGCCGCCGGTTTGCCATCAATTGCTTATACGATCACCTTCACGTACGTTAGGGAGCGTATCAGTAAGCTACGCACAACGATTTGTAGGTCCAATCCAAAGTAATCGAATGAACCCTAATTAAAGCTGCGTGATAGTCGCCATCCTATATATCCTAGGAGCACTCATCGATCGGACGACCACACTTTCAAAAAAATACATAGGAGGAGTACTCCTACCGTTAGTCGGAGGAAGCCGGCCGGCCGGCAGCAGCACTATACTATACAGTACACACACACAGCCAGCTTCCGAGACAAACACCCAATTCCTCAACAGCAACACACACACACACACACCTCCATTCATCTCTGATCAACCTATCCATCCATCCTAGCCTCCTCCGATCCATGGATCCGCCGGGCTCCAACCCAGATGGAGTAGTAAACATGACGAGGGCAATGCAGGCCCTGTCCCCTTGGCTGAACCACCCAAGGAGGACGATCGCCCAGGTGGAAGGTCTGATGCTAACGGCCGCTGCGCTGCTGCTGATCCAGCTCTTCTTGGGCTTCTACAGGCGGCGGTGTCGCAACTCCTTCCTCAGTACTGTCCTGCGGGCGTCTTCCAAGATCATGGAGGCTCTCATCATCTACACTCTCGGTACGATGCAGTCCTCCCCGATCAAGAACTCGTTGTATCCCGTCTGGGCTGCTTTTCTCGTCATGGCTTCGGCGGGCACCACCGCCGTACAGGACTATGATTTCTGTGGCAGCTTCTACAACAAGTACATGGAGGGTTTCGTCGACTTAATTAAGTACGGCTTCTACGTGACCATGTTCCGTCTGCTCATTGATCCAAACCCTTATACCTTGAAGGCAGCCCTGGGCCTGAAGTGGCATCTCAAGAACTCCAGGGCAAGCAGTTCACGCTGTGTCGTCGCCCTCTTTTTTTTCGCTTTAGTCACAAAGGGCATTGAATCCTGTCTTCTAGCACTTCTGGTATACAAGCGGAAGTCGAATCTTTTCACACAGGCCGGAGAGGCGGAGGAAGGAACTGCAAATAACAGTACGACGAGAAGTCACCCTCGGAGCATGAATGGCTACGAATATGGAGTCTGCTACCGTCCGTGTGGAGGTGGAGTCGTCACCATCGCCCAGATATGGGATAGTCTGGGTATCTCAACTTCTCTGAAAGACCTGTGCCTGTCCTATGCCTTGTTTGTGCAGCTCATTCACAGGCGTTTCTTTTGCCGAGTCCATCCCATGGCGGCCAGCTCTGTAACAAGAGACCATGACTTTGTATTCAAGAAACTGCTGCCCTCTGAACGGGATTTCGAAAGAGCGTTCAGGATTGTTGAGGCAGAGCTGGGCTTCTGCTACGATTTCTTCTTCACAAAGTACTACTACACCTTCGTAATCACTAATCTGCTACCGGTGCCGTTCCTCCAGTCTCTGGCTTTAGCAAAGATCACTCTAATCTTAACAGTAGGGGTGTTTGCCGTCAGGAATTCACTGGTACTTGAGACGCCAAATCCGATCATACAAGTACGCATCTCAAGAGCTGACTACATCATCACTCTGCTGCTTTTGGTTATAGCCCTCATAGTGGAGCTGGTGCATGCGGCATTTTATCTGGCATCGGACTGGGCCCAGGTATCACTAGCCACAATGTATGTCAAGAGATACTGGTACGAAATCAGCCCATCCATCTTTGGCAACAGTCATCGCTTTCCTTAGAAGCTGGGTCACGTTTTCTGGACAGCTGATGAGAAACAGGATGAAGCAGCACTCAGTGATTCTCGGGCAGAGACAAGCAAGATCCAGTGGAGGTTTCTGATGCAGTGAAGATAGCTGTTGCTAGATCGCTCATATCGATGTATAGCGGCAACCCAACCAACGACGTCGGAGAAACATTGCAATGGCAGCAGGACCACAGGTATTCTTGGGCACTCCAGGGCCTCTCAGTCTCAGCTGGAAGTCATGTTAATTTGGCATGTCGCAACTGAGTACTGTGCATAATTTCTGGTGCTCGTCCTGCACTAGTCGAGATGACTGACGCGAGGCGCTGCAGTTCATCTGTCTAGATACTGCGCAGTACTTGATTGGATCTGTCCCAGAACTGCTTCCGTACCATGAAGCCGATATAGCAGGAGTTGGCAGAAAAGGTGACTGAAAGAACGCACGCTTTTCGGATTCTCCGATAGTGTTTCTCACGATAGAATGAGGAATTTACAAGGGACCGGAGAGGAAGACAACCCTCGGAAGATCTTGCAGAAAGGCATCAAGCTCGGTAAGCAGCTGGAGAGGATGGCGGATGGAGATCGCTGGAAGGCGCTGCAAGATTTCTGGGCCAAGACAACCATCCATGCTGCTAAGTCGCACTACACCACCAAGCAACACATGCAGCACCTTGAAAGTGGCGGGGAGTTCCTCACGCACATCTGGGCTCTGCTTGCTCATGCAGGCATTCTCTACCTTAATTCTGTGAACAATGAAGATCAGGAGGACCAGGCTAATCTAGGCTCTGGACCCTCAGCTGCTGCATGATAGATTCAAGTCAATGGCGGAGCTATCTTTGTCGGTTTTCCCCCCACAAGTTTATGTTCCAGATGCTGTTGTTCCATTTCGTTTTCAGTCTTTCTAGTGTCTGTCAAAATAAGCTCTGCTATCTGCATGCATGTATGAGCGCGAGAGTCTCTGCGTTATTAGACGGGCTCCAACAAGGCCCCCTAAAGGTTTCTCTACCCTAAATATAAAGGACCAAACGGTCCTCTACGCTCTACAGCAACGTCCTCTAAACGGTCCTTTAAATTTAGAGGACGCTGCTGGATTCTCTATATAGAGAGTTTCTCTAAACGGTCCTCTATCCATTTGACTACTTTTAAATAACCGTTTAGCAAAACTAAAATATGTACAATACATTTGAGAGTATGATAAATACGTATGTACAAAAAATAAAATTAAAAAATGTCTTTAATGTGGGTATTTGAGTATAGAGGACGTTGTTGGAGAGAAATGAGATATAGAGGATGAAATCTTTTAGAGGAGACTGTAAAGGACAGATATAGAGGATGAATATAGAGGACGTTGCTGGAGACAGTCTTAGTGGAGTTCGACGCGCGGGAACGCTAAGGTTCGTGGGATGGCGGAATGAGGCAGGCGTGGCGCGCGATCCAGGCCAGTTCTTTGTAACGCACCCACTGGGCCAGTCCGCCTAAAGCCCACCATCGCCAGCGTCGGACGTTCATGCGCTCGTGCGCAGCCTATTCAGACGAGCACCTCGCTCTCAAAACCTAGGCTGAGAGAGGAGGGAGGCCCGCCCTTATAAGTGCAACACGGCCCCCTTGGCTAGGCGAGGTGGTACTAACCCAGGGCGTGCATACCAGCCCCTTACATCCCACCCCCCTAAGAGGCCCAAAGCTCTCCCAGGCAGCAGCGGCAATGTAGGCTCCGATACCAATTGTAACGCACCCACTGGGCCAGTCCGCCAAAAGCCCACCATCGCCAGCGTCGGACGTTCATGCGCTCGTGCGCAGCCTATTTAGACGCTGGCGATGGTGGGCTTTAGGCGGACTGGCCCAGTGGGTGCGTTACAATTGGTATCGGAGCCTACATTGCCGCTGCTGCCTGGGAGAGCTTTGGGCCTCTTAGGGGGGTGGGATGTAAGGGACCGGTATGCACGCCCTGGGTTAGTACCACCTCGCCTAGCCAAGGGGGCCGTGTTGCACTTATAAGGGCGGGCCTCCCTCCTCTCTCAGCCTAGGTTTTGAGAGCGAGGTGCCCGTCTGAATAGACTGCGCACGAGCGCATGAACGTCCGACGCTGGCGATGGTGGGCTTTGGGCGGACTAGCCTAGTGGGTGCGTTACATTCTTGTTTCAGTTACATGTATCGCAATACAAGTTCAGAAAATGCGGTTGGTTTTTGCCGTACAAAACTGTCTCTGCGTTCCACTGTGTCGCGTGTGCGTGAGTTCAGTTCGTCTTCCCCGGTTCCGGCGAGGGTGAAGGAAGCTTTAGCGAGTGGAGCTCCAAGGCCTCTCAACTTGCCATCAGTGGCAGATCTAGACTTTTACTATAGGTATGTCATCTACAATTTTCATATATATTGATACCTTTTTGGGCGCCAATTACTCAATACGAACCAGCGGTGGTACTCTCTGCACAGGGGCAGACGCATGGGCGGGCCTAGGGGTGTTTCATGGGTATTCATTGAATACCCATGTTTTTGGTGATCTATAGTGTATTTGTCAATAATGTATTACATAAAATAGCGTTAGAACACTAAATTCTTTAATCTTTTGAATTTTTGAATACCCAATCTCAAATATCTAGGCCCGCTTCTGGGCGGACGGTCCGCGACCTGGTGCGAGGCTAGGGTTTCCTGCCTGACGGCCGGACGGTCCGCGCCCTAGGGCCAGACGGTCCGCGCGTGCGCAGGGGCGGCGGAAGATCGCCGGCAGCGCCTGGATCTCGCTCCCGAGAGGGACCCCATCGGGGAGAAGAGATTATAGGAGTTGTCTAGGCTCGGGCAGGCCGACCTAGACTCCTCTAATCGACGTAGAGTCGAAGAGAAACAGAGAATTCGAGGATTGGAAGACTAAACCTAAACTAGACTAGAACTACTCCTAGGATAAAATGTAAATTGTATTGATTGAAAGTTCGATTGATAATCACAAATCGGCCGTATACCTCTCTATTTATAGAGGAGAGGGCTAGACCCTTTACAGACTAATTTCCGAGCTATTTCCGTGAATCTAGCTAACAACCGTAGCACAAAACTCGGAACCCTAAACTGTTCTGCGCACACGCGGACCGTCCGGCCCACAGGCGCGGACTGTCCGCCCTCTCAATTTGGTGCCCAACATATGCCCCCTGCCTTTTGGTGGAGCCGAGCAAACCAAAAGCATCTTAACACGATGTGATTATATTGGTTTTCTTAAGCATCTTGCCACATACTAGGATGGTACTGCTTGAGGAAACGCCCATTCAAAGTCTTGGACAAATCCTTGCCTTGTAATGTTTGTAGTAAATAGGCGTTACCAGACATTACCTGTTTTACTTTATAAGGACCCTCCCAGCTTGACGACCATTTCCCAAACTTCCGGTCTTTATTCCTTAGTGTAAGTGCAATCAACCCTAATTGAGGGTTTTGGTGATTAATGACAAAACAAACTATGATTCTAACAAGTTTGCTCCTAGTGTGTACACAGTATTTTTACAGACAGGAGAAGCACAGATCCTATGATAATAAAAGTATAAAGCACAGCGGATTTAAAATTCCACATCCAATGGCGTGCTCCAAGTGCTATGAAACAACGGCGGTGCTAAGTTTATAATTCTTGAGTCATAGGAATCGCCGTACAATTAAGAGGGATCCGCGACGGTTAAGTAAGTTGTGAAACGAGCCAAGTTCAATTCTTTTGAAAACTCCTTTGAGATCATCTTTTCCAGATCATGAATGCTCTTGAGAAAAACAAATTTCACTTCCCACAAAGTCTCCACCTAAGTTCTCTTCAAAATTCTCAAAGTTTGGTTTCAGCCCCCAAAACCGGTTCAACCGGTCCTGAAACCGGTTCAACCGGTTTTGGTACTGTTCATCCTGCCACCTCTGCTCTGACCTGTCTGACAGTCAGAGCTGTCAGAAAAGTTGCAGCAGATATTTTTCTGAAACCGGTTGAGCCGAAATTTGACCCTACTCAGCCGGTTTTGAAACCGGTCCAGTGTCCGGCTGAGTAGACCAGTGGACCGGGATCCCCCTGGCAGAAACCGGTTCAACCGGTTTGAAAACCGGTTCAACCGGTTTTTGCCCACTTTCTCCCAACGGCTGCCAGCTTTTGGGGGATCCTTTATATACCCCCTCACTCTCTCTCTCTCATTTACTTCTGCCTCTCCCACGAATCTTTGGCTGACCAACCCTCAAACAAGAGCATTCACTTCACCTCTCACACCCGCAATCGCATCTCCTTCAATCATTTGAAGGACCCTTGGTGTGAGGTGAACTCGATCGAACTCGCTGTCAATTTCATCTTGATTCTCCCATTCTCTTGTTCTTGAGCTCGTTGCAAACTTAACCGTGTGCGGATTTGTTACTCTTGGAACCTCGTGTTCCTTGACGGTTAGAGGTTGCTTGGGAGTCTCCAAATTTGTGGACGACCCCAAGAAGTTTGTATCACCCGCTCCTTGAGCAGATTTGAGAAGAGATTGCCTTGACCTTTGTGGTCGGCTTGTGGAGGATTAGGGTTGGAAAAGACCCGGCCCTTTGTGGGTTCCTCAACGAGGAGTAGGACACCTTTGTGGTGGTTGCCGAACCTCGGGTTATATCGCGTGTTCTTGTGTGTTCTTGTTAAGCATTTCATATTCGGTGGTTGGTTCATATTATTCATTCAAGTAGTTCTTGTGTAGGGCAAATCTTTAGCTATTTTCTTTACTACTTCGAATTTGTTCAATAGATTATTAAATTCAAGTTGAGTGGGTTCAAACTTGTTCAGTTGGGATTAAAATCGACTGAACCGGTTTGCACCTGTGCAACTTTGATTTAACCTATTTCGAAGTTTTTAGTGATAATTTTCAGGTGTAGCCTATTCACCCCCCTCTAGGCTACTTTCAATTGGTATCAGAGCTTCGTGCCTCGTTTTACGCTTAACCGCGTGAGGAAACGATCATGTCTACACAACGGGACCATGTGGATCCTCTTCTCGAGGAAATCCCCGTCACATCTTCCGGTGAGGAAGTGGACCCCAAGGTCCTCGACCTCGCCATGAAGATTGCCGAGAAAATGTTCCTCAAAATGAAAGAGGAAGATGCTAGGAAAAAGGCCGAAGAAGAGGAAACAAGAAGAAAGGCCGAAGAAGGTAAAGGTAAGGGAACATTTGATTATAATGACGATCTAGTGGACCTTTTGGTGTCTAAGGTATTGAGCAAGGTAAGTCTCAACACCGAAGGATCATCTACCAAAAGCAAAGGTAATGACTTTAGCAAAGTTCAATTCGATTACTCTAGAAATTATATTCCCAACTTCTCTTCCGCCCCACTTGGAAAGTTACCAACTCTTAGTGAGTTGAACTATGATGAGTGGGCCGACAAGATGAAGTCGCATTTAATCGGTGTGCATCCTAGTCTTTGGGAGATTGTTAATGTAGGTATGTACAAGCCCGCCCAAGGAGAAGAGATGACTCCGGAAATGATGCAAGAGGTTCATCGAAATGCTCAAGCAGTGAGCATAATCAAAGGAAGTCTTTGTCCGGAAGAATACCGGAAAGTTCAAGGAAGAGAAGATGCTCGTGACATTTGGAACATTCTTAGAATGTCACATGAAGGAGATCCCAAAGCTAAAAGACACAGAGTTGAAGCTTTGGAAAGTGAGCTTGCAAGGTATGATTGGACAAAGGGTGAGTCGCTCCAATCACTCTTTGATCGATTGATGGTATTGGTCAACAAAATAAGAGTACTTGGGAGTGAAGATTGGAGTGACTCCAAGGTCACACGATTGTTCATGAGAGCTTATAAAGAGAAGGATAAAAGTCTTGCAAGGATGATAAGGGATCGTGATGATTATGAGGACATGACGCCTCATCAACTATTTGCAAAAATTCAACAACACGAGTCCGAGGAAGCCCCCATCAAGACAAGAGACTCTCATGCCTTGATCACAAATGAACAAGACAATCTCAAGAAGAGCAAAGACCACAAAGCAAAGAAAGTGGTCGAGACCTCAAGTGATGAAGATAGCTCAAGTGATGAAGACACAGCTATGTTCATCAAAACTTTCAAGAAATTTGTAAGGAAGAATGACAAGTTCCAAAGGAAAGGAAAGAAGAGGGCATGCTATGAATGTGGCCAAACCGGTCATTTCATAGCGGATTGTCCTAACAAGAAGGAACAAGAAGCCAAGAAGGAATACAAGAAGGATAAGTTTAAAAAGGGAGGCAAGACCAAGGGATACTTCAAGAAGAAGAAGTATGGACAAGCTCATATTGGTGAAGAATGGAACTCCGATGATGAGAGTTCTAGCTCCGAGGAAGAGGAAGTGGTGGCAAATGTGGCCATCCAATCTACCTCAAGCGCGCAACTCTTCACCAACCTTCAAGACGACTCCTACATTCCAACTTGCCTCATGGCAAAGGGAGATAAGGTAACTTTGTTTAGTAATGATTTTTCAAATGATAATGATGATGATCAAATTGCCATGAAAAATAAAATGATTAAAGAATTTGGCTTAAATGGATACAATGTTATCACAAAATTAATGGAAAAGCTAGATAAAAGAAAGGCAACTCTTGATGCTCAAGAAGACTTGCTTATCCTTGAAAAGGAAAGAAACCTAGAGCTTCAAGAGTTGATTCACAATAAAGATATAGAAGTAATTAACTTGAAAACCTCTATTGATAACCTTGCAAATGAAAAGAATGCACTTGAATCAAGCATGTTAAGCTTGAATGTTCAAAATCAAGAACTTCAAGTGCAACTTGAAAATTGCAAGAACATCAATGCCCCCACTTTAGTTTTTAAATCTAAGTCTAGCTCTAATGATAATTCTTGCAAGCATTGTGCCAAATATCATGCTTCTTGTTGTCTAACTAACCATGCAAGGAAGCAAAGCCCACAGGTGAAGGTCAAAGAAATTTTGAAAAGATGCTCTAGCAATGATGGGTTAAAGAAAGTTGAACCCAAGTGCAAGTCCCTTAAGCCCAACAAGGGTAGAAGGGGGCTTGGGTTCAACTCATCCAAGGAAAACCCTAGCACAGTGCATAAGGGGTGGAGATCCCCCAAGTTCATAGAGGGAACCACTCTATATGATGCCTTGGGGAGGATCCACTCCTCAAATGACAAGTCATCTCAGGTAAAGGTTAACTTGAGTTCCACAAAGAGTAAGATGAATGGGATCCTCAAGTGGACAAAAATCTAATGCTCCCATTTCCCACTCATATCTTTGTGATTATATGTTAACTTGGGATTCAGGGAAATTGGTTGTGAAATATGTGGGTGCCTACACTAAACAAAAAGTCATGAAAAGAAGTGTGTGGGTACCCAAGGCTATAACTAACACTGTAGGACCCAATTCAATTTGGGTACCTAAAAGTATAGCCTAAACTTGTTTTGCAGGTCTACTCCTCTGGTGGGTCAAGTTGGGTGCTTGACAGTGGATGTACAAATCACATGACCGGGGAGAAAGACATGTTTCATACATTGCAACTAACTCAAGAAGCACAAGAAATTGTGTTTGGAGATAGTGGCAAGAGTAAGGTGATTGGTATTGGTAAAATTCCTATCTCTCACTACAGGAAAACAGTTAATTCCCGTCGGCCAGGAACCGACGGGAATAAGCACTAAACCGACGGGAATAAGTAATTCCCGTCGG
The DNA here is from genome assembly GCF_902167145.1 of Zea mays. Taxonomy (NCBI): domain Eukaryota; kingdom Viridiplantae; phylum Streptophyta; class Magnoliopsida; order Poales; family Poaceae; genus Zea; species Zea mays. The sequence goes on from NW_023366936.1 coordinate 31,077, forward strand.
TATAGCCCTTATTCCCGTCGGTTGTCAGCCGCCAGGCGTCCCTTGTCGGGGATACGGTTATTCCCGTCGGCCGCCGACGGGAATACGTAATCCCCGTCGGCCACTAACGAGCCGACGGGAATAAGGGCTAATCCCCGTCGGCTGACCTGGCCGACGGGAGTTACTAATTAATTCCCGTCGGCCAGGTCAGCCGACGGGAATTACTAATTAACTCCCGTCGGCCAGGTCAGCCGACGGGAATTAACTGGGCCGACGGGAGTTAATAGTCAATTCCCGTCGGCTATGGTCAAACCGACGGGAATTGACTGGGCCGACGGGAGTTAACCTATATTTCTGCAACAGCAACACCAAATTAGATATTTCTCACACATAACATACACAAAACATATATATCACAAACATATGACAAAACGTATCACATAAACATATAAATCACAAACGCATTGACATCACACATCACAAACACATTGATATAATTCACACATCACAAACATTTCAGATACGAGAGTGTTTACACAAACATAACGTCCAGGAGTTAAAAACATAACGAGCACGAGTTTAAGTGTTTAGAGATAACCACCACTTGGGTGGTTAGAGCTTTGACCGCTGCCGCCTTCACCACCAGGAGGAGGGAACGCGAAGAGCGAGTCAACAAATCCAGTCCCTGCTGCTGGATCAGACCCACTGCCACCCGCTTCAGGCGTAACCTATGCAAGTTAGCAAATATCAACACGTTAAATGCAAATATCAAAAGTATACAAGTGTATAAATTAATGGAGAGTTATCAAACGTACCCTATCTCCAGGTGCAGGTATATGTGTCGGAGGGGTGGTGAACTGTGGTGGTGGAACTGGTGTGTTTGCAAATTGGCTCCATTGTGGTGGCGGTGGAAAATTTGATGTGATGCCCTGTTGCTGCATTAATTGTTAAACACATATGTGTTACTACTGAAGATGTTGTATTGAAATATAATAATTTAGAGTTCGGATTATGTGTACTCACTTGATACATCGCTTGATTATGAGCATTGCAAGCCTCCATAAATTCGCGTTGTTGTCTCATCTCTTCACGCATCCTCATAATCTCCAACTCCTGCTCGTTCGGTCGACGAGAGCATGAGCTACGGGAAGATGAACCCGTCCTCTGAGATCTCACCGACGACGAGTCAATGAATCCGTCGAAGAGTGCGTATCTATAAGTGATTCAAAAAAATGTTATTACTGCATAATCCATTTAGTGTCAACCATATAATTTCATAAGTTAGAGCTTACCGTCCATGCGCTTTGCCACCACCACTTGCGTACACCACCGAGGGATCCACCGGTTCATGGCGCCAGTCGTAGTCAGGGCCATGGCGACGAACCATCTCCTCCCCATATGCCGCCTATACATCGTTCACAACCTTACAAATGCAGGATTTTATATACTTTTAACGTTTGAACTTTTGAGCCAAAACTCACCAAGCGATCCGTGGCTGTCTGGCTGCAGAGCTGGTCAGGGTTGTTCGGGTCTGGTCCTTTGTGGCCCTCCTGGTACACCTCAATGTCACTAGGCTTTTGGCCACTCGTAGCTTCCTGTATAAACAAAAAACATTCATAAGCAATCGTATTATTTGTTGATCGACATAGAAAGATCAAACTTACCATTCTTTTAGCTTTTCGTATCATGTCGTCACCGCCAAACTTGTGGTTAGGATTGGTTCCTCGACATTGTCTGTGATGCGTTGACGCTTTCTGGAAGCCTTCGGAAGCCCAATATCGACACCAAGCATAGTACGCATCAGGCACGGGCGCCATCCATGGAACCATCACCTGCACACACACAATGTTACATATTATATCAATCACAACAATAAATATAAAGGGTAAAACAAATTGAATACTAACCTCACGATATTGATCCTCAGTCAAATATATCTTTGAGGACCCTTCCTTTTTATTCAAGGGGCCCGCTTCTTCCGGATGCTTTTGAAAATACAGGTTTGTAGCCTGAATTTTCGCATAGTATATGGCATCCTTCACCAGCTTCTTTGCATTGTTTTGCAAGACACGTTCAGCGTGCCCCATGTAATCCTCTCCGTCAGGCAACCGATATCGAAGCTACAACATAAAGAATACAAATACAATGGTATAAGTCATAGATTTACAATATTAAGAAACATAACAAAAATAATAAAGAATTCATACCCAAAAGTCATTTCGCACAAGTCCCTGTCTGTCGGTGTGGTTTCGTTCCTTTTTAAACTTGTACTCATCCCAGGTACTGACGAGCACCTCATCCTCGGTATCACCGTTTGACACCTTCACTATACCAGGGTAGTGAAGGCGGCAAAGAGAACCCAACGTAAGGTTAACCTGAGTGTGGTGTCCCTTGCCGTCAAAGGACAGGTCCTCCCAATTCCTGCAGTACACAAAAACATTAACAATACACATAATAGTTATATTAGATAAGTTAATATATTACACTCACCGATCTCCATGTGGCATGATTAAAGTCCTATCAGCCTCTCGCTCTATCGCGTGACGAGGCTTTACTGAGTGGCTTTTTCTTGAGCGACGTGTGCGTGTCGCTGAAGAGCCTCCCGAGCCATCATCCATCGGGTTGTCAGCCGGTTCGCCCTGTTGGCCCCACTGGTCCCACGCTTGTTGCTGCTCTCTCTGGTGGTCCCACTGGTCCCATGGCTGGTGATGCTGTGCGGCCTGGTCCCATGTCACGTGGTCCACCTCCTCATTGTGCTCCACCTCCTCATTGTGCTGCTCAGCCTCATTGTGCTCCTCCTCCTCAATGTGCTGCTCCTCAGTGTGCTGCTCATCCTGGTACATACAACTCAAGATTTATTTGTAAATATGTAAACAAATTTATTTGTACAAGATATGTTACCTCATCTCCATGTACCGCGCTCAACAGCTCTCGACGTCTGCTGCTGCTCGAAGAACTGCCCTGAAAAAGGCCCAGGCCCTTGAACAAGCCCTTCACTGACTTCTTTGATTTTGGCGGCATCCTGCATAAAAAATAAGAAATTATTCATTAGTGCATCAAAAATGACATAATACTTAAAATATAAACAAATGAAATAACAAAACAACTTTACTTGTTAAATATCATCAAAATCAGGATCTATTTGTTCTCTTCTATGCAGAGGTCGCCATGTAACTTTTCTCCTAACCGGTTGTCTTCTCCGTCTCTCGGGAAAAGTTAAGTCGTTAACGTCTGCAACTAGTGAATCTAATGCCGGTGCAGGATCAATATGAAAATTAGTTGGCAACTCTTCTTCTTGAAACACCTCATCAACCTGCTCAAGGTGACCAATTTGATATTCGTCCTCACCAGGAGTGTATAGGCGTTCGCGGGGATTTACATTGTACACAACCCTCCATTTAGACAACTTTTTGCATGGATATGTCGAGAAATAAACTTGGTCTGCTTGATGGGCAAGGATATACGTGTCGTGTCCTTGAAGCAATTTCTCAGGTTGGATCTGTGTCATCCCAAATTCGGTCCTATAATACTTCGGGTCATACCATTTACACTCAAAGAAAACTAGCGCTAAAGGCTTATTTCCAGCAAATGTAATCTCGATTATATTTTTGATTTTCCCGTAATAGCAGGCTTCGTGTCCTTCCATGTCGGTTGCCCTAGTAACGACTCCACTATTTTGAGTGGCGGCCATAGGATGACTTGATTCGAAAATGCTTGAACGAAAGCGATATCCATTGACGTCGTAACGTCCATAGCTTTTGGCAGTTATGCTTCCAATAGATAACTGACGTAAGTCATCATTCAAATTCATTTCCTCCCCAAACTGTCAATCATGCCACAAAGCATTAGCAAATTCTGTAATATTAGTTAACTGAAATTAGCTCTCGGACCCACATAATTAAGACTTACACGGTCCCGAAGCCACATAATGAAATTAGGTCGTCCATGCATACCATCGCGTCGCAATTTATCTATGTCTCTCGCTGTTGGCCTACCGAGACACCTCATGTTTTGTTCATCAAACTCGCTGTCAAATATTATTGTGTGACATGAGATATTTGATAACATAAACTAATTCACATATGAACAGTTTAAGAAAATAAGTCTTACACAAAGTATTTCTCCACCTCAGGCATATTCGTGAACATGTACAGTAAAGCAGACTTCCGTTCTTCCATACTGAGGTGATATGCCTTGGGTGGACCAACGGCTTTGCCGTTTGTCTGAAAAATCGAAAGATCACTACAAGGAGGCATCTCTCGTTCATCATCATGGTACCTTTTCTTTCGAGCAAATACATTATGTTCTTCTGCAAAGTAACAACTTGTGAAGTGTGCTACCTCCTTAAGTTTAAATTGTTCCGCAATACATCCTTCAACTCTTGCCTTATTGCCCACCATTGCTCTAAGCTTCTTTAAAGCTCTTTCTATATGAAACATCCACCTATACTGAACAGGACCACCGACCTTAGCCTCATATGGAAGATGTATAAAGAGATGCTGCATAGGATTGAAGAAACCCGGTGGAAATATTTTTTCCAATTTGCACAAAAGCACTGGTGCCTCTTTCTCCAGCTGTTCCATCACATCTCTTCTGATTTCTTTAGCACACAACTGTCTGTAGAAATAGCTTACTTCAGCTAACGTTTTCCACACAGCTTCTGAAATGTATCCACGAAACATTACAGGCATGAGCCTCTCCATAATTATGTGGAAGTCATGGCTCTTCAGTCCATTCATCTTCATTGTCTTCAAGTTCACAGATCTTCTAAAACCAGCGGCATAACCATCGGGGAATTTAATATCCTTCATCCACTTCATCACTTCTTTCCATTGCTTAGATTTCAGACAATAGTCAGCTTTTGGTTTGCCTCCGTTTTCTCTAAGCACCAGGGTTGGATGATCACATATCACTGCTAAGTCCATGCGTGCCTTGTCATTGTCTTTCGTTTTATCAGGGAAATCCATGCATGTATTTATGAGGGCTTGGCAAAAGTTACTCTCTTGATGCATGACATCGATGTTGTGCATCAAAATCAATGACTTAGCATAAGGAAGCTCCCACAAGCCACATATGTGAGTCCAGTTATGCTCCTCACCGAAACCTTGATACCTTTTCCCACTCTCGTCTAGGACAAGTTTCATATGCTCTTCTGTAATTTCTATCCCACTACGTCGCTTGGGCGGTCCCTTCGTGACAATGGTGCCCTTCCTAAATTCCTTTCTCTGCCTTCTGAAGGGGTGATTGAAGGGTAGAAAACATCTATGGCAATCAAAGTAACATATCTTGCCACCAGCACTAAGACGAAAACAATCTGTATCTTTAGCACAATAAGGACACGTCAATCTACCATGCACGCTCCATCCAGAGAAAATACCATACGCCATAAAATCATGAACCGAGAACAGATATGCAACACGAAGATTGAATTTCTGCTTCTTGAAGCAGTCATAGGCTTCCACACCTTGCCATAGCTTCTTTAACTCTTCAATCAGTGGTTGAAGCATCACATTGAGGCGTACGCCAGGATGCTCAGGCCCAGGTATAACAAGACATAGGAACATAAACTCATATTTCATGCAAAGAGCAGGTGGAAGGTTGTACGGTATGGCAATGACAGGCCAACATGAATACGACGCAGCGGTCATATTGAACGGCGTGAAACCATCAGTTGCCAAGCCAATACGAACGTTTCTTGCATCGCTGGCAAAATCTGGATCAAATTTGTCAAGAGCCTTCCATGCATCACCATCTGACGGGTGCACCATTAACCCATCTTGTCTGTCCGTACAATCTTTATGCCACCTCATGTGCATAGCGGTCTTCCTCGAGAGAAACAAACGTTTCACTCTAGGAGTGAGAGGCATGTACCGAAGCTGTTTATGTGCAACCTTTGTCACCACCTTCTCCCCATCTTCATTTACAAGCTCCACGTACCTCGACTTCCCACATTTTAAGCATTTTTGTTCTCTGCCATGTTCCTTCCAAAAAAGCATACAATTGTCTTGGCAAACATCAATCTTCTCATACTCCATACCAAGACCTTCAAGCAATTTTTTGGACTGGTACATGTCTTTGGGCATCTTGTGACCCGTAGGAAGAACCTCGCTAATCAAATCCACAAGCTCCTTGTAACAATTAATTGAAAATGCAAACTTGGACTTGATTGACATCAGTCGGGTCACGAATTCGAGCACGGTCACGTTAGTGTGCCCGTGAAGAGGCTCTTCTGACGCTTTAAGTAGGTCGAAGAACTTCTGAACCTCCGGTGTAGGTGAATCATGATGATCTGGTGCCAGTTCAGGCTGCAGATCCTCAAGCATCTGGTCCATCCTATCAACATCATCTTCACCGTCATCAACTTCTACTTCTGCTGCTCGTTCAGCATCTTCACCATGGAGATACCAGACCTTATAGCCTGGCACGAAACCATGCGAGCACAGGTGTAGTGTGACCTGCCTCTTGGTATGGCTCGTCATATTTCTACATTTATTGCATGGACACCTAATATTATCTATTTGAGACAAAGCAGTCGCATGGTCCAGAAACATCTGCGTCTTGGCAAACCATTCACTTGTGTGACACCCACCCTTCTTGAAACCTTCATACATCCAATCACGTCTATCACCCATTATTGCGGCTGTGTGTACGAGTAAAGAGTGCGTGTGAGACAATCATGTTTCTACACGTCACACATATATACATCTATAGGTAAGTAGTATATAAAACTATATATATACATAAATAACTATATATACACATAAATAACATCAAATTAACATGATATTCATCAATTAACAATATTTGCAAACATCCAATCCATCAAATTAAATTATAATTGCAGAACATCAAATTCATTACCTATAACATCAAATCTACCAAATTGATTAATGCTTGCATAACATCAATTTCATTAAATAATAACATCAAATACATCATATCATATTTACAAAATCAAGTTATAAATAACAAATATCATACATCAAATAATATTAGGTCAAACCATACTAACAAATAACAATATTAAACAAATTATAATCGCATTACAGCTAACTCCCGTCGGCCATAAAAACCGACGAAAATTAAAACATAAATCATTTGTTAAATCAACTATAATAATAGAATTAATATTTACCTAACATCAAGCCACACATAATATTAAAACTAGCAAGTATAATGCATAACTCCCGTCGGCCACAAAAAACCGACGAAAATAATCACATATTAATTCCCATTTAGAAATAAGATTATACCTCGACGACTCGAACTTGAACGCGGACCGGATGGCGAGCCCTCGGTTTCGGTGGTTGACCGGTGCGTCGAGGCACTGGCGGACGACGGACGACGGTGGGCTGGGGACGGCGACGCTTGTGGACGGCCGGGGGCGGTGGCCGCGTGGGGCAGCGGCGGCACAGCTCGGGCAGGGGCGGCGGCGCGGCTAGGCGCGCAGGGCGTCGGGCAGGGGCGGCGGCGCAGCGCGGGCCGGGGCGGCGGCGTGGCTAGGCGGCGGCGCAGCGCGGGCCGAGGCGGCGGCGGCGTGGCGCGGGCCGGGGGCGGCCTCGACGGCGGCCTCGGGCGGGGAGGGCCGGGGCGGCTTCGACGGCGGCTTGGCGTGCGGGCGTCGGGCCCCTCGACGGCGGCCTCGGGCGGGGCGACTCGGGGCGGCCTCCGGCAGGGCGGCGGGCGGGCAGGGGCGGCGGCGCTCCGGCGCGGCAGGGCAGGGGCGGTTTGATTGAACGAAGAAGAATGAGCCCGCACGTCCGCGGCTGGGCTCTAAAAAGATTAATCCCCGTCGGCCACATCCCAAGCCGACGGGGATTAACTAATCCCCGTCGGCCAGAACACAGGGCCGACGGGAATTAACTAATCCCCGTCGGCTTGGGATGTGGCCGACGGGAATAAATATAATGCCCGTCGGCTATTTGGTGGCCGACGGCAATTAGTCTATTCCCGTCGGCCAGAGCGAAAGCCGACGGGAATTACCCTGGCCGACGGGGATCAGTAGAATTCTTGTTGTGTCTGACCAACAATCACTTTCAAATGTTTTATTAGTAGATTCCTTGAGCTATAATTTGTTGTCCGTTTCACAACTTTGTGGAATGGGTTATAATTGCTTATTTTCGGATGTGGATGTGAAAATCCTTAGAAGGGAGGACTCCTCAGTTGCCTTTACAGGTCGCTTGAAGGGTAAGCTTTATCTTGTTGATTTCACAACAAGTAAAGTGACGCCTGAGACTTGTTTAGTGGCAAAATCCGATAAGGGTTGGCTATGGCATCGCCGGCTAGCCCATGTCGGTATGAGGAATTTGGCCAAACTTCAAAAGGATAATCACATCATTGGACTAACAAATGTTGTATTTGAGAAAGATAGGGTTTGTGGCGCATGCCAAGCAGGAAAGCAACATGGAGTCCCACATCAATCAAAGAATGTGGTCACAACAAAGAGGCCATTGGAGCTTCTTCACATGGACCTCTTCGGACCTGTGGCCTACATTAGCATTGGTGGTAGTAAGTATGGTTTAGTTATTGTTGATGATTTTTCTCGATTCACTTGGGTTTTCTTTTTGAGTGACAAAGGTGAAACTCAAGAAATCTTAAAGAAATTCATGAGGAGAGCTCAAAATGAATTTGAGCTCAAAATCAAGAAAGTGAGAAGCGATAATGGGACGGAATTCAAGAACACAGGTGTCGAAGAATTCTTAGGAGAAGAGGGAATCAAGCATGAGTTCTCGGTGCCTTACACTCCACAACAAAATGGTGTTGTGGAAAGAAAGAACCGGACTCTAATTGAAGCTGCAAGAACCATGTTGGATGAATACAAGACACCTGACAACTTCTGGGCAGAGGCGGTCAACACCGCCTGTCATGCAATCAACCGCCTCTATCTTCATAAGATCTACAAAAAGACTGCCTATGAGCTTCTCACTGGTAACAAACCTAAAGTTGATTATTTTAGAGTATTCGGTTGTAAATGTTTTATTCTTAACAAGAAAGTCAAGAGCTCAAAGTTTGCTCCTAGAGTGGACGAGGGTTTCTTGCTTGGTTATGCATCAAATGCGCATGGATATCGTGTTTTCAACAATTCCACCGGTCTTGTTGAAATAGCGATAGACGTGACATTCGATGAGTCTAATGGCTCGCAAGGGCATGTTTCTAATGACACTGCAGGAAATGAAAAACTACCTTGTGAGGCCATAAAGAAACTTGCCATAGGTGAGGTGAGACCTCAACAAAAGGGATGATGAAGAAGGAACCTTGTGGATGACCAATGAGGTAGTTGATGTGGGTGCAAGGGTGGTGAGTGACAATGTCTCCACCCAAGCAAACCCATCAACCTCAAGTCATCCAAACCACGAAGAAAATCATCAAAGGATGCCAACAGTGGTAGAAGATGAACAAGAAAATATTGATGGTGAAGTGCCTCTTGATCAAGTAACTGATGAGGAAGAGCCAATACAAAGACATCCATCAGTGCCTCATCCAAGAGTCCATCATTCAATTCAAAGAGATCATCCGGTGGACAACATCCTGGGTAGCATCAGGAGAGGGGTAACGACTCGATCTCGTTTAGCTAATTTTTGTGAATTTTACTCGTTTGTTTCCTCTCTTGAGCCACTTAAGGTTGAAGAAGCATTGGGTGATCCGGATTGGATAACTGCGATGCAAGAGGAGTTGAACAACTTCACTAGGAATGAAGTCTGGTCCTTAGTCCAAAGACCCAAACAAAATGTGATTGGGACTAAATGGGTCTTTAGGAACAAGCAAGATGAAAATGGCGTTGTTACAAGAAACAAGGCAAGGTTGGTTGCCCAAGGCTATACTCAAGTGGAAGGACTTGACTTTGGTGAAACATATGCGCCGGTAGCAAGGTTAGAATCAATTAGAATATTAATTGCCTATGCTACTAACCATGATTTCAAGCTATATCAAATGGATGTCAAGAGCGCTTTTCTAAATGGACCACTACAAGAAAGAGTATATGTGGAGCAACCACCGGGCTTCGAAGACCCAAAGAAGCCAAATCATGTTTATCTTCTTCACAAGGCACTCTACGGGCTTAAACAAGCCCCTAGAGCTTGGTATGATTGTCTTAAAGATTTTCTAATTAAAAATGGGTTTACAATAGGAAAAGCTGACTCTACTTTGTTTACTCGAAAAGTTGATAATGAATTATTTGTGTGCCAAATATATGTTGATGACATTATATTTGGTAGTACTAATGAAAAATTTTGTGAAGAGTTTAGCAAAGTAATGACGAACAGGTTTGAGATGTCTATGATGGGCGAGCTTAAGTACTTCCTGGGATTTCAAGTCAAACAACTCAAGGAAGGTACCTTTCTATGCCAAACTAAATATACTCAAGATATGCTCAAGAAGTTTGGCATGGAAAAAGCAAAGCACGCCAAGACTCCAATGTCATCAAATGGACATCTCGACCTAAATGAGGAAGGTAAACCTGTAGATCAAAAATTATATAGATCAATGATAGGATCACTGCTTTACTTATGTGCATCTAGGCCTGATATTATGTTGAGTGTTTGTATGTGTGCACGTTTTCAAGCAAATCCTAAAGACTGCCATCTTGTAGCCGTTAAGAGAATTCTAAGATACTTAGTCCACACCCAAAACCTAGGATTATGGTATCCTAAAGGCTCCTTTTTCGATTTGCTTGGCTATTCTGACTCAGATTATGCCGGTTGCAAAGTAGATCGAAAAAGCACTACTGGGACTTGCCAATTCCTTGGGCGGTCCTTAGTGTCATGGAGTTCCAAGAAACAAAATTGTGTTGCACTCTCCACTGCAGAAGCTGAATACATAGCAGCTGGGGCATGTTGTGCACAGTTGCTATGGATGAAGCAAACCCTTAGAGATTTTGGTTGTGAGTTTAACAAAATTCCTCTTTTGTGTGACAATGAGAGTGCCATAAAACTTGCAAACAATCCAGTGCAACACTCTAGAACTAAACATATTGACATTAGACACCATTTCTTGAGAGACCATGAAGCCAAAGGAGATATCGAACTTTTTCATGTGAGCACCGAAAATCAACTAGCCGATATCTTCACAAAACCCCTTGATGAGACTAGGTTTTGTTTTCTTAGGAGTGAGCTAAATATCTTGGATTCTCGAAACGTGACTTAATAACTAAAATTTTGATAAAATTTGATGATTGAAAATTGTTTGTTTGAGCAATATGAATTGAGAAATGTCATTTTTATCTTTATAATATCTCATGTCATATTTGCTAAGTGATATTACAGCCCTTCCGGGCAATATTTGAAATCTGGTTGAGTAAACCGGCTGAGTAGACCACTCAACCGGTTTCTTCCTGGTGGAAACCGGTTGAACCGGTCTAAAAACCGGTTGAACCGGTTTTGGCCGTCGCGCCGTCAGTCCGCGCGCAGTCTGCGCTGACAGCTGCGCAGTCTGCGCTGTCAGTTTTGCAGTCTGTGCTGTCAGACTGCCAGGTTTTGCGCGCAGTCAACACTGTTTTCTGCGCGCTTTTACTGCGCCGTCTGACCCGAAACCGGTTGAACCGGTTTTGAAACCGGTTGAACCGGTTTTCGGCTTTCTGGCGGCCGACTCCTCTCCTTTTTATACCTCTCCCTCTCTTCTCTTCCCTTCTCAGCCTTGTTTCCAGCCACCGCCGCCACTTCTGTTTTTCCTCTCTCCTCTCCAAACTCTCTCGAGCTCTCTCCCGTTTGGAAGTGTGGTTGGAGATCCGTTCTTCCCGGCGTGTTTCCACCATCTTCCTCCTTCTCGTTGGGAGATCTTGCCCCCCATCTTCGGATCGAGGTATTGTTCTATGTTTTTTCTTTGTACTCGATCCTACGCGTTCTTGATTATCTTATGTATCATTCGTTGGGTACATTTTGGTTTAAGTGATTGCAACACTTAGACTATCTTCATTTTGTCACAAACACTGTTTGAGATTAGCGATTTGATATTGTTCGTTGTAGTTGAACCGCTCATATGAACGGTTGAAGTGCATGATTCAATCTCTTATGCGTTTCTTCTCAAACGTGGTTGATCCTTGCTCATCATAGGTTCTATCTCTTATTTCTTAGAATGGTGCGACGAAGGAACCCATCTGTGGTAGAATCCGACTCTTCAGATGAACAGGAGATCCATGGTGATACCCCTCCTCGCTCTCGATCCAAGCGAGGGCGTGGATGTGGAAATGTCATGCCGGGTACTGAGGCCTCCGGGTCTCAAAGTGCTCGGGGTCGGACTTCCCGGACTCCCTCCGGTAGGTCTCGACCTGCCACGAATCCGCAGGCGTGGGAGCCTGCAAGTGACGATGACGGTGGGAAGGACGATGAAGTTGATCTTCCCCCGGCGTCGGCTCCTGTGATTCGCGGCTTGGTGCTCCACCGGGCCGAAGCTCGGCGTGCTGGCAATGAGCCAGTCACGGACTTCACGGCCAGTGGAGGGTCTGCACTTCTCCAGGATCTGCGTTTCCAAAATCCGGTATTGCGTATTTGCGATGCCAGGATCGATGGAAATCGTTTCTGGACTCTTCACCATGTTGATTTCTATAATTCAGTTATTCTTCCCAAGAAGCATCAGCCCATCCTTCATCAACGTTACATTAACTGGGAAGGTTGCGAAGCAATTGGGGATCCAGAGATGTCACAGGCACTGAGGGCCTGTGAAAGGAAGCAAATGAAGAACATCATGACATTCCAATATGATTGGAATGATGAAGTGATTGCACAATTTTATTCCACTCTCTGGATAAAGCTGGCTGATGAGGAGAGCCATTACAACTACCCCTACCTGAATTTCTTCATTGAAGGTAGTTGGTACAAGGTGAGCTATCGTAGATTTGCTCACATTCTTGGTTTTTCTGACGAGGATATATCTGGAGACAGGATTAAGATTCATGATTACCGTCAGCCCACAAGAGATGAAGCCAAGGACCTTCATCTATCTGAGTCTGGAAAGTATTGGGAGTCAACCAACATTCACAAGTATTATCGCTATATCAACTCCCTCTGCAGGATGACCCTCATTCCAAAAGGGGGAAATCAGATGAACATCCTTGGGGAGAGCAAGGTTTTGCTCTCTTTTATGAAACCAAACAGCTCAGAAAGGATTAATGTCTTTGACATGATTTGGCAGGAGATTATTCATGCAGCCTGCTTTCCTTTGAAGGGGTGTCTTCATGCCCCATTCATTATGAAGATGATTGAGGTCGTGACCCAATTCAGATTTGAGAAAGGCACCCGACATCAGTCATACACTCCCTTCTGGATTGATCCCAACAATCCAGCTGGGCGTCTCAGGAAAGCTCCCTCCAGTTCTCGTGGTCCTACATCTGCTGGTCCGTCTGCCGGTGCTGGTGCTGCTGCTGCTGCTGCTTGTGCCTCGCGCCCTTCCCCTGGCCGCGGATCTCCCACACCATGTGGTCGTGGTCGTGGTCGAGGTCGTGGACGTGGGATGGGTGCCCGCCTGGCCCACGGATTTGCGTCCTTCTTCTCCATGTGCCGAAATATTGCTGCAGATGTCCATGAGGTGGCTCGACGTCAGCGGGAGACCGACGACAACCTTCGTCGTCAAGCTTCTGCTTTGGGTACTCCCTTCGCCCCTCGCTCTCCTGATGTACCTCTTCACCCTCCTCCTCCAGATGTCAATGAGTGGTACCAGCAGGCGTATGGGGTACCTTTCTCTTCAGCCGATGACGTCGAAGAAGAAACCTATTTTGATGATCCGGAGCAGTTTGACCCTCCCCCATATCGCGGGGATCCGGGTCAATCGTCCTCTTACCTTCCGCCCCAGGACCCGTCTGGCAGTGCTCCTCCTCCGGCCCAGTCTGGAGAGGAACACTTTGCCTACGACCTGGCGCAACACCTCTTTGCTCCTCATCAACCTCCTCCTCACTGGTGATCCTTGGCTTGATGCGTCTCTCTCTCTCTCTTTTTGGTTCTTGGTGCCAAAAAGGGGGAGAACGTTTATTATTCAGTACTTTATTTTTTGTAATGAACACTTGGTCTGTAATAACTACTATTTGCTGCATGCATGGCTTGAAAGCCATAAACACTTGATGATGTGATGAGACGAGCTCTCACTATTGTAATAGCTGTAGACCTTTTTCATATCATATGCTATGCGATGATGAGCTTGAATGTGTTTTTACTCTTTATATTCAACTATGTTTCATATCTCATCATTTGTGTGTATGGTGTTGATTGTTCTTTTTCTCTAAATATGTTGCAAATTGACATATCAAGTCAATGTGAATATCGCAAAACTCATGCACATATTTAGGGGGAGCTACACATACACAAAAGACTTTTTATCACAAGTATTTGTAACTTTTAATCATTATTTCCATTCTAGTTTGTTTTGGCATCAATCACCAAAAAGGGGGAGATTGTAAGTGCAATCAACCCTAATTGAGGGTTTTGGTGATTAATGACAAAACAAACTATGATTCTAACAAGTTTGCTCCTAGTGTGTACACAGTATTTTTACAGATAGGAGAAGCACAGATCCTACGATAATAAAAGTATAAAGCACAGCGGATTTAAAATTCCACATCCAATGGCGTGCTCCAAGTGCTATGAAACAACGGCGGTGCTAAGTTTATAATTCTTGAGTCATAGGAATCGCCGTACAATTAAGAGGGATCCGCGACGGTTAAGTAAGTTGTGAAACGAGCCAAGTTCAATTCTTTTGAAAACTCCTTTGAGATCATCTTTTCCAGATCATGAATGCTCTTGAGAAAAACAAATTTCACTTCCCACAAAGTCTCCACCTAAGTTCTCTTCAAAATTCTCAAAGTTTGGTTTCAGCCCCCAAAACCGGTTCAACCGGTCCTGAAACCGGTTCAACCGGTTTTGGTACTGTTCATCCTGCCACCTCTGCTCTGACCTGTCTGACAGTCAGAGCTGTCAGAAAAGTTGCAGCAGATATTTTTCTGAAACCGGTTGAGCCGAAATTTGACCCTACTCAGCCGGTTTTGAAACCGGTCCAGTGTCCGGCTGAGTAGACCAGTGGACCGGGATCCCCCTGGCAGAAACCGGTTCAACCGGTTTGAAAACCGGTTCAACCGGTTTTTGCCCACTTTCTCCCAACGGCTGCCAGCTTTTGGGGGATCCTTTATATACCCCCTCACTCTCTCTCTCTCATTTACTTCTGCCTCTCCCACGAATCTTTGGCTGACCAACCCTCAAACAAGAGCATTCACTTCACCTCTCACACCCGCAATCGCATCTCCTTCAATCATTTGAAGGACCCTTGGTGTGAGGTGAACTCGATCGAACTCGCTGTCAATTTCATCTTGATTCTCCCATTCTCTTGTTCTTGAGCTCGTTGCAAACTTAACCGTGTGCGGATTTGTTACTCTTGGAACCTCGTGTTCCTTGACGGTTAGAGGTTGCTTGGGAGTCTCCAAATTTGTGGACGACCCCAAGAAGTTTGTATCACCCGCTCCTTGAGCAGATTTGAGAAGAGATTGCCTTGACCTTTGTGGTCGGCTTGTGGAGGATTAGGGTTGGAAAAGACCCGGCCCTTTGTGGGTTCCTCAACAAGGAGTAGGACACCTTTGTGGTGGTTGCCGAACCTCGGGTTATATCGCGTGTTCTTGTGTGTTCTTGTTAAGCATTTCATATTCGGTGGTTGGTTCATATTATTCATTCAAGTAGTTCTTGTGTAGGGCAAATCTTTAGCTATTTTCTTTACTACTTCGAATTTGTTCAATAGATTATTAAATTCAAGTTGAGTGGGTTCAAACTTGTTCAGTTGGGATTAAAATCGACTGAACCGGTTTGCACCTGTGCAACTTTGATTTAACCTATTTCGAAGTTTTTAGTGAAAATTTTCAGGTGTAGCCTATTCACCCCCCCTCTAGGCTACTTTCACTTAGAGGTAGGATGATCTTCCACACCAGGTCCCCTACTTTAAATGACTTTGCTTTGACCTTCTTGTTGTAGGCCCTGGCTACCATGATCTTGTCCTTTTCTATTGCTCCCAAAGCTATCACCCTCTTGTCGGTCACCTCATCAATATTATCCATCATTGAATTATAATAATAAATGACAGTTAGATCATTCTGTCTGGCGAACCTGACAACATTCAAACTTATTTCCACAGGCAACACTGCTTCCTGTCCATAGACAAGCTCAAAAGGGGATACTTTAGTAGCACTATGTTTAGATATTCTGTGAGCCCATAAAGCTTCGGACAAAATCTTATGCCAATGCTTAGGATTATCGGATATCTTCTTTTTTATCAAGTTAATCAATGTCCTATTACTAGACTCGACCTGTCCATTGGCCTGAGCATAATATGGAGATGAATTAAGCAACTTAATTCTATATAATTCAGAAATTCACGTACCTCCTTTGACATAAAAGAAGTTCCTTGATCTGTAGTCAAGGTCTGGGGAATGCCGAATCTATGAATAATATGCTCAGTTATGAACTCAATTACCTCCTTGTGTGTCATGTTCTTTAGAGCAACGGCTTCAGTCCATTTGGTAAAGTAGTCAGTGGCAACTAACACGAACCGATGCTCCTTTGATGATGAAGGATGAATTTCTCCTATAAAGTCTAATCCCCATCCTCTGAAAGGCCAAGGCTTGATGATAGGATGTAATTCGGCTGCAGGGACCAACTGTAGATCGCCGAATTTTTGACACATTGGCACCCTTTGTAGTACTTGAAACAATCAGCTATCATGTTAGGCCAATAAAAACTAGACCTTCGCAACAACCGCTTCATCTTTGGAGCCGATTGATGGGTACCACAAATTCCTTCATGTACTTCGGCCATGACTAATATAGTATCATCTGGGCCAAAGCACTTAAGCAGGACGTCGTTGACTGTTCGGCGGTAGAGTTCATCACTCATCAAAACATACTCGAAGGCTGTGCGCCGAATGTTCTTATTTGTCCTGATATTGGGATTTCGTAAATAATTAGTTATGGGCGTCCTCCAATCACTTGTATCGGCTTCATTATCAGCCGAATCAATTAGGAGAACTTTCCTGGTAACCCCGGACGGTCTGGAGTCTTTGCTCGAATGGTCCGCAACCTGGGGAATTAGCCATGCACCGATTATCAGATTTTCAGTGTTGTGAAATCTCCCTCGCTTTATTCGATAACCTGATGCATCTTGTGCCAAATTGTTAGCTCTATGATTCTCAACTCTAGAGATATGTAGAGTACTGAATTCGTCAAAAGAATGAATTATGCCCTAACATTTTTCAAGGTAACTATTTAGAGTACCATCAAAACATTGATATTCTTCTAACACTTGTTGGACGACCAACTGAGAATCACCAAATGCCTTCACATGTTTTACTCCCATACAATTTAAAAGTTCCAAGCCGAACAAAAGGGCTTCATATTCGGCTTGATTGTTAGTGCAATAAGTTTTCAATCGGCTACAGAAGTTGAAGGAGACATTACTTGGTGAAACAAGCACAGTGCCAATCCCTTGCCCTTCATTGCAAACCGATCTATCAAAATATAAAGTCCAAAGAGTAATAGTGAGGTATGACATGTCTAGTTTATGAGTATCATTAATCCGATGTTCTACAATAAAATCCGCTACGACCTGGCCTCTCATAGATTTCAATGGTTCATAGGCCAAGTCATATTCTATGAGTGCATAAGCCCACTTACCAATTCTACCACTCATAATTGGGTTATGAAACATGTATTTAATCACATCGGTTTGACCAAAACAGTGCAATGACTAGACAATAAATAACATCTACACTTGGTGCATGCATAAAACAAGCATAAGCATAACTTCTCAATAAAAGTGTACCTCGTTTCAGCATCCACCAACCTCTGACTTAGATATGTCACCACATGCTCCTTTCCCTCAGTTTCTTGTGTCAGAACAGGCCCAATGACCTTATCTTCAGCTGCAATGTATAATCGGAATGGTACTCCTGCTCGTGGTGCTTTTAATACAGGAGCCGAAGACAAGTATTTTTTAATGAGATCAAATGCTTCCTGCTGCTCTGCCCCCCAAGCGAATTCGGCATCATTCTTAAGCCGAAGGATAGGGGTGAAGGCATCAATCTTCCCGGCTAGGTTAGAAATAAACCTTCGTAAATAATTCACCTTGCCGAGAAACTTCTGCACTTCGACCTTACAGGTCGGAGGTCCCACATTCCGAATAGACTTGATTCGGTCAGGGTCTATCTCTATACCATGTTCATGGATGACAAATCCTAAAAACTTACCAGCCGGCACTCCAAAAGCACATTTAAGTGGGTTCATTTTCAAACCATACCGACACATTTTATCAAAGGCTTTGCGCAAATCAGCTACATGAGAACTAAACTCAGCCGATTTGACTACAATATCATCAATGTAGACTTCCACAGTATTTCCCAATAGCTCATGGAAGATCAAATTCATAGCCCTCTGATAAGTAGCACCAGCATTTTTCAGACCAAATGTCATGACAACCCATTCAAATAAACCAATGAAGCCTGAACATATAAAGACCGTTTTAGACGCATCTTCTTCGGCCATAAAAATCTGATTATATCCCGCATTACCATCAAGAAAGCTAATAATTCTATTCCCTGATGCATTATTGATTAACGTGTCGGCTATGGGCATGGGATACTCATCTTTAGGAGTTGCTCTATTTAAATTGCGAAAATCAATGCATACTCTAAGCTTACCTGACTCCTTCTTCTCCACCGGCACAATATTGGAGACCCACTCTGCATATCTTCAAGGTCTAATAAAATCAGCTCTAGCAGCCGGTGGATTTCGTCCTTGATTCGTGAGAGAAGATCAGGACGAAATGTTCTAGCTCTCTGCTTGAAAGGTCTGAAACAGGACTTAATGGGTAGCCGATGCTCTATGATTTCTCGGCTTAATCCCGACATCTCAGTGTAACTCCAAGCAAAGCAATCCGAATATTCCTTCAATAGACCGATCATCTCATTTCTAGGATCGGTCTCTAGGGTCTTGTTTACAAAAGTCGGCCTTTGAGTTTTACCATCTCCTATGTCAATCTCCTACAAAGGATCGGCCGATGTAAACCCCTGTCCTAGTTTATCAAGATCTCTGAATTCCTCTATCATGTCTCCCATAGAGGAATCAGATGATCTTTGTGTGATGGTGGACTCTTCGGTCTCGGGGGCCGGATCATCTGTAATATTGTCTTTACACTGTGGTGGATGTTCGGTCTTAAAGTCCGAACCGTTTTGTGAAAGACCAAACCCTCCGGCCTTAGAAGTCGAACTGTCTATGACTAATGACTCATGAATTTTGTGTGTACTCATCATTTAAACTTTATTTAGGATTTAGCCGATTCTCCATCGGCTCTAGCATTACAGGAATGAAACCCTTCTTATCTATACTTATGAACTGGTAATCAGAAAAATCTACTCCTGTGAGACATGTAGCAGTCTCATAAGTCTAGAGTACAGGGGCATCGGCCACAACGATACAGGCCGATACATCAGCATGTACTTGTTCTATGTCATCACCTACCCATTGTATTAACATTTGATGTAATGTAGAAGGTATACATTGGTTGACATGAATCCAATCTCTGCCTAGGATTAGACTGTAATTCCCTTCTACATCAACGACGACGAATGCAGCAGCAAGGGTCTTAGTTCCGATGGTTAATTTAACGGACGTGACTCCCTGGCTTTAATCGAACTATCAGTTCCAACACCGCTGAGGGTCATGTTGGTCTTGACAAGTTCGTCATCTTGTTTACCTAATTTTCTGTACAATGAATAAGGTATTAGATTTACAGTCGCCCCTCCATCTACCAACATTTTAGCAATCGGTATTCCATCAATGTGACCGCGCACGAAGAGCGGTTTTAAATGATTTACTGATTTCTTTGGTTTAGTAAAGGCGGTTTCTTTAGGACCAAAATCAAACTGGGAAACAACAGGTTCATCGTCGCCGACAATAGTACAATCGGCGGAAAATGTAATAACATTTACATCCATACCTGGGCGCTCTAGAGAAGCTTCGTAGTCTACCAGGTCTTCTCCCAGTAGGTCGTCCTCCTCCATTGATGTCAGTACGTCGTCGGATGCGTCTTGGTGTGGTGCGGACGGTCCGGACTCATGGGTCGGACGGTCTGCGCCTTCTGTAGCTGGTTCAACCCTTTTAGCTGGGCTGTCTGCCATACCTGCAGGGTGCTGCACAAGTGCTGTTTTATTTTCTATTTTTGTGGCCATTTGCTTTTCCCTCAACGGCCTTTGGTCTCCATTTCTTTTGCGGTGACGGGTACTGTGGATGTGTGTCATTGAATATCTTTTCCGCCTCCTTTTCCTAGTTCTCTTTTGCTCTTAGGCGTTGTAATTCCCGCTTTTGGGATCGTGTCAATCTCGTTGGGCATTATCGAGGCATGGAGTATTTTGGATCGACTGTTTTGATGGTAGCCGTATCTTCTTTTTTGGTTGTGTTGGCCGATTCACCAAAAACCATCGGCCCTTCACTTTCTTTTTGTATGATGACATCCGCTGTACCTATTTTGATGATGTCCTTTTTTGTCGTTCTTTCAGTTGCTGCAGGCATATGCCCCCTGCCGGATTGGTCGGCCTTAGAGGCTGAGTAGTTCGACAATCTTGTTGGGCTTGTGCCTGGTGATCGGATTGAGTGGCGCTCAATCGGTCTTGTACTGGTGGTGCCAACCTGTTGAATACAGATGTTTGGGGTGCCCCCAAGCGGGGTACTGTGGCATCTCAAATGAATATGGTGGCATGCCCCACATTTGATTTGGAACATATGGTGGAGGTATGTATGTGTACGGATATGGCATAGGTGGATATGGGGGTGGAGGTGTCCATGTAGGTATGTTAGGTCTCAATTGTACAGTATGACCTTTCATTTCTTCCGATTGGTGGGGTGGTCCAATCGGCCTTACCTGACGTTGCTCATGAATGGGTGAGCGGGGTCGCTTTGCTGGCCGGTCACTGGGGCCAGCCTTCTTTTTCACATATTTGGACAACAATTGATCGAAAGTCGGGCCAGATTTGACCAGTCGAACAGCTGCTTTAAATGTATTTGTTTTCCACGTACCTATCTCTGGTCGTCGTGGTTTGAATGTATGTGGTCGTTGCGGGTCCTGAGTGTAGCCGGAGGTCTTCGGACCGTCCGAAGAAGCTTCGGACCGTCTACGTCTGGATGGCGGACTGTCCGTGATGCGCAGCACGGGTTCCCGCACCTGTCGCCCTATCTGTGTTTGCCCCCCAGTGCCAGAGGCTGTGATGGTCACCTTTAGGGTCTCCCCTCCATCAGGAGTCTTCTCGGCCACCACTTTCCTGCAAGAAATTTTATGATTCCCATCGGCCTCTCTTGCCTTGCCGATAACTATCTCTTTGCCTTTGCCTTTATCGGCTGTGTTTGGCCGAATCAGGACTTTCTTGCCCTCAAAGTCGATCATGTTCATCGGAAAGGGCTCCATGTCCACCTGCATTTCCTGAAATTTCAATCGTCCTTCATTAATGGCCGATTGAATCTGTCGACGGAATACATTACAATCATTAGTGGCATGAGAAAATGAGTTATGACACTTGCAATATGGCCGACGTTTTAGCTCGTCGGCGGATGGAACAATGTGATTTATTTTAATGTTGCCATTTTGAGTAATTCATCAAATATTTTATCACATTTACCAACATTAAATGTAAACTTAACCTCTTCTTGTCGTTTCTTTTGAACCGGCTGTAAGGAGGAACAAACCGAAGTTTTAGCCTGCTTTGGTCAAATCATTTCAGCACCATATATTTCTGTTGATTTGTCGTCCGAGATACTTTGGTCGTATTCTACGATATGGACATTGTGACGAATTGTTTTAGCAGTTTCTTTTCTTCGGCTTTCACAGGCCAAAGCCCTTTGGTGTAATTGTGCTAGCGTAAAAAATTGGATGCCTTCTAATCTTTATTTTAAATAATATCGCAGACCATTAAAGGCTAATCCCGCTAGTTGTTTTTCTGCTAAATGAATTTGGAAGCATCGATTTCTTGTATCCCGGAATCTCCGGATGTAATCATTAACCGATTCATCTTTCGCTGTCGCAAGGCTACTAAGTCCACTAAATCTAACTCATAGTCACCGGAGAAAAAGTGATCATGGAATTTTTGTTCTAAATCCCCCATGACAAAATATAATTAGGAGGTAATGTAGCGTACCATGCGAACGCGGTTCCTATTAAAGATAATGAAAAAAAACGCACGCGAAATGCTTCCGTGTCGACCAATTCTCCTAATTGTGCTAAAAACTGGCCTATGTGTTTGCACGTTTTTTCCTTGGTCACCTGAAAATTTTGCAAATTCGGGTATCCTGGTTCCCTGTGGGTATGGGTGGTGATCAAATCGGCTGTCATAAGGTTTCCGATATGATTGCCCCCTAGGGACCATGCTTACTCTGAGCTTATCTCGGAACGCCCCAGCTATTTCTTCCCTTACTATATCAATGGCAGCCGGTGCGAGACCACCGGCTCTCTGGTCAAACATAGGTGGGGTCGGATGGATATTGGCATGTTGTCTTCCCCCCATTGGTTTGAGCTATGTGGTGCATTGCCATTTGCTCTATATGGCTCATAGGATTGATCGTTCCTTTCCGGCCTTCTAGGCAGGGCCGGAAAGTTTTTCTGGGCTCTGGATTTTGTATTAATGGGCTGATGCATTGCATAGTGTGATGGGAAATGTTGCTGGGACGGGTGAGGATTCAGGTAACAATCCTCCTCAAATAAGTCATGTGCGGACTGTCCGGACATTGGCCCAGACCGTCCGTGATTATGTGCGGACCGTTCGTTGTTGTATGCGGACAGTCCGACTGGGTAGTTTAGATTATGTGTCGTATGTTGTGGCTCCGGTGCATGTCTGGATAACTCATTAAAAATGGGCCTGGCCGTGGCTGGCCCGGACGGTCCATGCTCACGTGTGGACGGTCCGGGCATGTGCAGATCGGCTGATTTACTGCCGATTTGCGGTTGCTCAGGGTATGTGTCCATTGGCATCCCATAAAGGGGTTGTGACTGGTCGTGACAACCTATAGCCGATGTATTACGCGTGTTATCCCCTAATTCAACCTCGTGCGAAGGAAAATTTGCAATACTAGATTTATCAAATGCACGTACTAGTCTCCTATAA
The DNA here is from genome assembly GCF_902167145.1 of Zea mays. NCBI lineage: Eukaryota > Viridiplantae > Streptophyta > Magnoliopsida > Poales > Poaceae > Zea > Zea mays. The sequence continues at coordinate 54,159 of NW_023366936.1, forward strand.
TCATTTTGCATACCCCCTATAATACTTTGCATTTGTTCTCGCTGTTCATCTACATAATTCTTAAGAGATTGCAGCTTGTTTGTATTACTTACATTGGGGATATCTGGTGCGGGTCGAAGCGAAGCCGGATCCGTTGCCCGTTGTCAGATGACCTTGTTGTTCCTGTCCCCTTTGAAGTTGGCCAAGAACTTTGCTTTTGCCTCCTGGATCAGCTGCTCCTTGTGCTCCTCGAACTGGAGCTATTCGTCGGCCGACAAGGTTTCCCAAGTCGGTTCTATAATGTTGCTAGGGGAGACTTCAGAGCTATCCCTTGAACCGGCTATTGAGGGCCGATTTGATGAGTCTAGATATGTTGTCCCCAGCGGAGTCGCCAAAAAGTATGTTGACACCTTTTAGGGGCACCAATTACTCAATACGAACCAGCGGCGGTACTCTCTGCATAGGGGCGGACGGTCCGCGTCCAGGGGCCGGACGGTCCGCGACCTGGTGCGAGGCTAGGGTTTCCTGCCTGACGGCCGGACGGTCTGCGCGTGCGCAGGGGCGGTGAAAGATCGCCGGCGGCGCCTGGATCTCGCTCCCGGGAGGGACCCCGTCGGGGAGGAGAGATCCTAGGAGTTGTCTAGGCTCGGGCAGGCCGACCTAGACTCCTCTAATCGACGTAGAGTCGAAGAGAAGCAGAGAATTCGAGGATTCACTACAAGAATTCTACTGATCCCCGTCGGCCAGGGTAATTCCCGTCGGCTTTCGCTCTGGCCGACGGGAATAGACTAATTGCCGTCGGCCACCAAATAGCCGACGGGCATTATATTTATTCCCGTCGGCCACATCCCAAGCCCACGGGGATTAACTAATCCCTGTCGGCCCTGTGTTCTGGCCGACGGGGATTAATCTTTTTAGAGCCCAGCCGCGGACGCGCGGGCTCATTCTTCTTCGTTCACTCAAACCGCCCCTGCCCCTGCCCGACCCGAGCGCCGCCGCCCTGCCCGAGGCCGCCGTCGAGGCCGCCCCTGAGCCGCCCCGCCCGAGGCCACCGTCGAGGCCGCCCCCGCCCCGCGCTGCGCCGCCGCCCCTGCCCAACGCCTGCGCGCCTAGCCACGCCGTCGCCCCGGCCCGCGCTGCGCCGCCGCCCCTGCCCGACGCCCCGCGCGCCTAGCCGCGCCGCCGCCCCTGCCCGAGCTGCGCCGCCGCTGCCCCACGCGGCCACCGCCCCCGGCCGAGCGCGCGACGCCGCCCCGACCCGCGCCCCCGCCTCGAGCGTCCCCACACCGCCCCCGGCCCACCCGAGCTGCGCCGCCCCCTAGCCCCCGTCGTCCGCCGTCCGCCCTCAACAAGTCGCCGCCGTCCACAAGCGTCGCCGTCCCCAGCCCACCGTCGTCCGCCGTCCGCCAGTGCCTCGACGCACCGGTCAACCACCGAAACCGAGGGCTCGCCATCCGGTCCGCGTTCAAGTTCGAGTCGTCGAGGTATAATCTTATTTCTAAATGTGAATTAATATGTGATTATTTTCGTCGGTTTTTTGTGGCCGACGGGAGTTATGCATTATACTTGCTAGTTTTAATATCATGTGTGGCTTGATGTTAGGTAAATATTAATTCTATTATTATAGTTGATTTAACAAATGATTTATGTTTTAATTTTCGTCGGTTTTTATGGCCGACGGGAGTTAGCTGTAATGCGATTATAATTTGTTTAATATTGTTATTTGTTAGTATGGTTTGACCTAATATTATTTGATGTTTGATATTTGTTATTTATAACTTGATTTTGTAAATATGATATGATGTATTTGATGTTATTATTTAATGAAATTGATGTTATGTAAGCATTAATCAATTTGATAGATTTGATGTTATAGGTAATGAATTTGATGTTCTGCAATTATAATTTAATTTGATGGATTGGATGTTTGCAAATATTGTTAATTGATGAATATCATGTTAATTTGATATTATTTATGTGTATATATAGTTATTTATGTATATATATAGTTTTATATACTACTTACCTATAGATGTATATATGTGTGACGTGTAGAAACATGATTGTCTCACACGCACTCTTTACTCGTACACACAGCCGCAATAATGGGTGATAGACGTGATTGGATGTATGAAGGTTTCAAGAAGGGTGGATGTCACACAAGTGAATGGTTTGCCAAGACGCAGATGTTTCTGGACCATGCAGCTGCTTTGTCACAAATAGATAATATTAGGTGTCCATGCAATAAATGTAGAAATATGACGAGCCACACCAAGAGGCAGGTCACACTACACCTGTGTTCGCATGGTTTCGTGCCAGGCTATAAGGTCTAGTATCTCCATGGTGAAGATGTTGAACGAGCAGTAGAAGTAGAAGTTGATGACGGTGAAGATGATGTTGATAGGATGGACCAGATGCTTGAGGATCTGCAACTTGAACTGGCACCAGATCATCATGATTCACCTACACCGGAGGTTCAGAAGTTCTTCGACCTACTCAAAGCGTCAGAAGAGCCTCTTCACGGGCACACTGACGTGACCGTACTGGAATTCGTGACCCGGCTGATGTCAATCAAGTCCAAGTTTGCATTCTCAATTAATTGTTACATGGAGCTTGTGGATTTGATTAGCGAGGTTCTTCCTACGGGTCACAAGATGCCCAAAGACATGTACCAGTCCAAGAAATTGCTTGAAGGTCTTGGTATGGAGTATGAGAAGATTGATGTTTGCAAAGACAACTGTATGCTTTTTTGGAAGGAACATGACAGAGAACAGAAATGCTTAAAATGTGGGAAGTCGAGGTACGTGGAGCTTGTAAATGAAGATGGGGAGAAGGTGGTGACAAAGGTTGCACATAAACAGCTTCGGTACATGCCTCTCACTCCTAGAGTGAAACGTTTGTTTCTCTCGAGGAAGACCGCTATGCACATGAGGTGGCATAAAGATTGTACGGACAGACAAGATGGGTTAATGGTGCACCCGTCAGATGGTGATGCATGGAAGGCTCTTGACAAATTTGATCCAGATTTTGCCAGCGATGCAAGAAACGTTCGTATCGGCTTGGCAACTGATGGTTTCACGCCGTTCAATATGACCGCTGCGTCGTATTCATGTTGGCCTGTCATTGCCATACCGTACAACCTTCCACCTGCTCTTTGCATGAAATATGAGTTTATGTTCCTATGTCTTGTTATACCTGGGCCTGAGCATCCTGGCATACGCCTCAATGTGATGCTTCAACCACTGATTGAAGAGTTAAAGAAGCTATGGCAAGGTGTGGAAGCCTATGACTGCTTCAAGAAGCAGAAATTCAATCTTCGTGTTGCATATCTGTTCTCGGTTCATGATTTTATGGCGTATGGTATTTTCTCTGGATGGAGTGTGCATGGTAGATTGACGTGTCCTTATTGTGCTAAAGATACAGATTGTTTTCGTCTTAGTGCTGGTGGCAAGATATGTTACTTTGATTGCCATAGATGTTTTCTACCCTTCAATCACCCCTTCAGAAGGCAGAGAAAGGAATTTAGGAAGGGCACCATCGTCACGAAGGGACCGCCCAAGCGACGTAGTGGGATAGAAATTACAGAAGAGCATATGAAACTTGTCCTAGACGAGAGTGGGAAAAGGTATCAAGGTTTTGGTGAGGAGCATAACTGGACTCACATATGTGGCTTGTGGGAGCTTCCTTATGCTAAGTCATTGATTTTGATGCACAACATCGACGTCATGCATCAAGAGAGTAACTTTTGCCAAGCCCTCATAAATACATGCATGGATTTCCCTGATAAAACGAAAGACAATGACAAGGCACGCATGGACTTAGCAGTGATATGTGATCGTCCAACCCAAGTGCTTAGAGAAAACGGAGGCAAACCAAAAGCTGACTATTGTCTGAAATCTAAGCAACGGAGAGAAGTGATGAAGTGGATGAAGGATATTAAATTCCCCGATGGTTATGCCGCTGGTTTTAGAAGATCTGTGAACTTGAAGACAATGAAGATGAATGGACTGAAGAGCCATGACTTCCACATAATTATGGAGAGGCTCATGCCTGTAATGTTTCGTGGGTACATTTCAGAAGCTGTGTGGAAAACGTTAGCTGAAGTTAGCTATTTCTATAGACAGTTGTGTGCTAAAGAAATCAGAAGAGATGTGATGGAACAGCTGGAGAAAGAGGCACCGGTGCTTTTGTGCAAATTGGAAAAAATATTTCCACCGGGTTTCTTCAATCCTATGCAGCATCTCTTTATACATCTTCCATATGAGGCTAAGGTCGGTGGTCCTGTTCAGTATAGGTGGATGTTTCATATAGAAAGAGCATTAAAGAAGCTTAGAGCAATGGTGGGCAATAAGGCAAGAGTTGAAGGATGTATTGCAGAACAATTTAAACTAAAGGAGGTAGCACACTTCACAAGTTGTTACTTTGCAGAAGAACATAATGTATTTGCTTGAAAGAAAAGGTACCATGATGATGAACGAGAGATGCCTCCGTGTAGTGATCTTTCGATTTTTCAGACAAACGGCAAAGTCGTTGGTCCACCCAAGGCATATCACCTCAGTATGGAAGAACGGAAGTCTGCTTTACTGTACATGTTCACGAATATGCCTGAGGTGGAGAAATACTTTGTGTAAGACTTATTTTCTTAAATTGTTCATATGTGAATTAGTTTATGTTATCAAATATCTCATGTCATACAATAATATTTGACAGCGAGTTTGATGAACAAAACATGAGGTGTCTCGGTAGGCCAACAGCGAGAGACATAGATAAATTGCGACGCGATGGTATGCATGGGCGACCTAATTTCATTATGTGGCTTCGGGACCGTGTAAGTCTTAATTATGTGGCTCCGACAGCTAATTTCAGTTAACTAATATTACAGAATTTGCTAATACTTTGTGGCATAATTGACAGTTTGGGGAGGAAATGAATTTGAATGATGACTTACGTCAGTTATCTATTGGAAGCGTAACTGCCAAAAGCTATGGACGTTACGACGTCAATGGATATCGCTTTCGTTCAAGCATTTTCGAATCAAGTCATCCTATGGCCGCCACTCAAAATAGTGGAGTCGTTACTAGGGCAACCGACATGGAAGGACACGAAGCCTGCTATTACGGGAAAATCAAAAATATAATCGAGATTACATTTGCTGGAAATAAGCCTTTAGCGCTAGTTTTCTTTGAGTGTAAATGGTATGACCCGAAGTATTATAGGACCGAATTTGGGATGACACAGATCCAACCTGAAAAATTGCTTCAAGGACACGACACGTATATCCTTGCCCATCAAGCAGACCAAGTTTATTTCTCGACATATCCATGCAAAAAGTTGTCTAAATGGAGGGTTGTGTACAATGTAAATCCCCGCGAACGCCTATACACTCCTGGTGAGGACGAATATCAAATTGGTCACCTTGAGCAGGTTGATGAGGTGTTTCAAGAAGAAGAGTTGCCAACTAGTTTTCATATTGATCCTGCACCGGCATTAGATTCACTACACTTAACTTTCCCCGAGAAAAGGAGAAGACAACCTGTTAGGAGAAAAGTAACATGGCGACCTCTGCATAGAAGAGAACAAATAGATCCTGATTTTGATGATATTTAACAAGTAAAGTTGTTTTGTTATTTAATTTGTTTATATTTTAAGTATTATGTCATTTTTGATGCACTAATGAATAATTTCTTATTTTTTATGCAGGATGCCGCCAAAATCAAAGAAGTCAGTAAAGGGGCTGTTCAAGGGCCTGGGCCTTTTCAGGGCAGTTCTTCGAGCAGCAGCAGACGTCGAGAGCTGTTGAGCGCGGTACATGGAGATGAGGTAACATATCTTGTACAAATAAATTTGTTTACATATTTACAAATAAATCTTGAGTTGTATGTACCAGGATGAGCAGCACACTGAGGAGCAGCACATTGAGGAGGAGCAGCACAATGAGGCTGAGCAGCACAATGAGGAGGTGGAGCACGTGACATGGGACCAGGCCGCACAGCATCACCAGCCATGGGACCAGTGGGACCACTAGAGAGAGCAGCAACAGGCGTGGGACCAGTGGGGCCAACAGGGCGAACCGGCTGACAACCCGATGGATGATGGCTCGGGAGGCTCTTCAGCGACACGCACACGTCGCTCAAGAAAAAGCCACTCAGTAAAGCCTCGTCACGCGATAGAGCGAGAGGCTGATAGGACTTTAATCATGCCACATGGAGATCGGTGAGTGTAATATATTAACTATCTCATATAACTATTATGTGTATTGTTAATGTTTTTGTGTAATGCAGGAATTGGGAGGACCTGTCCTTTGACGGCAAGGGACACCACACTCAGGTTAACCTTACGTTGGGTTCTCTTTGCCGCCTTCACTACCCTGGTATAGTGAAGGTGTCAAACGGTGATACCGATGATGAGGTGCTCGTCAGTACCTGGGACGAGTACAAGTTTAAAAAGGAACGAAACCACACCGACAGACAGGGACTTGTGCGTAATGACTTTTGGGTATGAATTCTTTATTATTTTTGTTATGTTTCTTAATATTGTAAATCTATGACTTATACCATTGTATTTGTATTCTTTATGTTGTAGCTTCGATATCGGTTGCCTGACGGAGAGGATTACATGGGGCACGCTGAACGTGTCTTCCAAAACAATGCAAAGAAGCTGGTGAAGGATGCCATATACTATGCGAGAATTCAGGCTACAAACCTGTATTTTCAAAAGCATCCGGAAGAAGCAGGCCCCTTGACTAAAAAGGAAGGGTCGTCAAAGATATATTTGACTGAGGATCAATATCGTGAGGTTAGTATTCAATTTGTTTTACCCTTTATATTTATTGTTGTGATTGATAATATGTAACATTGTGTGTGTGCAGGTGATGGTTCCATGGATGGCGCCCGTGCCTGATGCGTACTATGCTTGGTGTCGATATTGGGCTTCCGAAGGCTTCCAGAAAGCGTCAACGCATCACAGACAATGTCGAGGAACCAATCCTAACCACAAGTTTGGCGGTGACGACATGATACGAAAAGCTAAAAGAATGGTAAGTTTGATCTATCTATGTCGATCAGCAAATAATACGATTGCTTATGAATGTTTTTTGTTTATACAGGAAGCTACGAGTGGCCAAAAGCCTAGTGACATTGAGGTCTACCAGGAGGGCCACAAAGGACCAGACCCGAACAACCCTGACCAGCTCTGCAGCCAGACAGCCACGGATCGCTTGGTGAGTTTTGGCTCAAAAGTTCAAACGTTCAAAGTATATAAATTTATGCATTTGTAAGGTTGTCAATGATGTATAGGCGGCATATGGGGAGGAGATGGTTCGTCGCCATGGCCCTGACTTCGACTGGCGCCATGAACCGGTGGATCCCTCGGTGGTGTACGCAAGTGGTGGTGGCAAAGCGCATGGACGGTAAGCTCTAACTTATGAAATTATATGGTTGACACTAAATTGATTATACAATAATCACATTTTTTGAATAACTTATAGATACACACTCTTCGACGGATTCATTGACTCGTCGTCGGTGAGATCTCAGAGGACGGGTTCATCTTCCCGTAGTTCATGCTCTCGTCGACCGAACGAGCAGGAGTTGGAGATTATGAGGATGCGCGAAGAGATGAGACAACAACGCGAATTTATGGAGGCTTGCAATGCACATAACCAAGCGATGTATCAAGTGAGTACACATAATCCGAACTCTAAATTATTATATTTCAATACAACATCTTCGGTAGTAACACATATATGTTTAACAGTTAATGCAGCAACAGGGCATGACATCAAATTTCCCACCGCCACCACAATGGAGCCAATTTGCAAACACACCAGTTCCACCACCACAGTTCACCACCCCTCCGACACATATACCTGCACCTGGAGATAGGGTACGTTTGATAACTCTCCATTAATTTATATACTTGTATACTTTTTTGATATTTGCATTTAACGTGATGATATTTGCTAACTTGCATAGGTTACGCCCGAAGCGGGTGGTAGTGGATCTGATCCCGCAACAGGGACTGGATTTGTTGACTCGCTCTTCGCGTTCCCTCCTCCTGGTGGTGGTGGCGGCAGCGGTCAAAAGCTCTAACCACCCAAGTGGTGGTTATCTCTAAACACATGAACATGTTTCTTAACTCGTGGACTCTTGGTCGTACTTGAACATATGTCGTACTTATATTTCAATACTATGTCGTACTCGTTGACTCGATGTGGTGGTTGAACTTATATTTGAAATGTTGGTGGATGTTATGTTTGTAATGCGTGATTTTATTATGAATGCATGTGTTTGTAATGTGGCTGTTATCTGTTATTTATGTTATGTGTGATATATGTTATGTGTGCAGAAATAGTGTCCTAATTTAGTGCTGTTTTTGTAGCAGTATAGGGTAATTCTCGCCGGCCCAGTTAATTCCCGTCGGCTATGGTTGAACCGACGGGAATTAACTAATAACTCTTGTCGGCCCAGTTAATTCCCGTCGGCCTGGGGAACCGACGGGAATTAACTAATAACTCCCGTCGGCCTTGTGAACCGACGGGAGTTAGCATTAATTGCCGTCGGCTAGTTAGTGGTCGACAGGAATTAATAATTCCCGTCGGCCGCCGACGGGGATAAACGTATCCCCGACAAGGGACGCCTGGCGGCTGAAAACCGACGGGAATAAGCCCTAAACCGACGAGAATTAAGTAATTCCCGTCGGTATATGCTTATTCCCGTCGGTTTCTGGCCGACGGGAATTAAGTGAATTCCTGTAGTGATTGGAAGACTAAACCTAAACTAGACTAGAACTACTCCTAGAATAAAATGTAAAATGTATTGATTGAAAGTTCGATTGATGATCACAAATCGGCCGTATACCTCTCTATTTATAGAGGAGGGGCTGGACCCTTTACAAACTAATTTCTGAGCTATTTCCGCGAATCTAGCTAACAAGTGTAGCATAAAACTCGGAACCCTAAACTGTTCTGCGCACGCGCGGACCGTCCGGCCCACAGGTGCGAACCGTTCGGACCGCGGACCGTCCGGCCTCAGGGCCGGACTGTCCGCCCTCTCAATTTGGTGCCCAACAATATATATTCGATCAAACCATTACGGCCAAACCATTTGATATCTCAACAATTGTTTCAAATTCTAAACGTAATTTAACTAAATTACACAGTAAATATACTATATTTAAAGGCTAAGTTAAAATAGAAATAATAAGTTTTAAATTTGGAAAATAAGTTAAAAATATTCACAAATTATGGTATATATCAACGAGAAGTATAGTTTATAAAAAATGTAGGCATGAAAGAAATATTCATCTGACTTTTAACTAAGACCTAATAAGAGACATAATCATATCTTGCTTATATTAATTTTGTCCAGTTTAAAAAACATATAATCAAATAATTCAATAAAACTATGCTTGCACAAGTTAATTCCTCGACAGTCTAGTCTCTCCAGCGGCATCTCGCGAGTAACCTCTGTCGAAGAATTTGAGCCATCGAGCGTTGAACTGTCGACTTTTGTGACCGTATCATCCGTCTACCAGGTCATTCTAAGATTTTATCAGATAGACCCTAAGATCATAGACCCGAACACAAAAAAGTACAAGGCATAAGACTGTTAGCGCAACACTCTTCTCATATTAACTTTTTTATTATATATTTATATAAATACACGTGCGCGCATGCCGGACACATGGCATACACTTACATACCCGTAGATCAGCCCCTCTATGCCATGCCTCACCATCGTTTGACGTCACCCCCGAGATGCTATCATGGAGAAAGCACTAGCGGCTCCGGTAACAGATGTGATGACAGCCTCGTCATACATATGGTTACCAAGGAAGCGGCAACTACCCAACTCTAACGTTGGAACCAAGGGCGCAACCGACTACTGCCGCTCCCATCCTCCTCTTCTTCCCCAAGCGATCGTGCTGCAACTGCTGATAATTGGTATTGGACTACCGATCATAGATTTGGCAGATCCGATCCACTTGACACACAAGGCGAAGATGGACAATGCTTGGCAGTGCAGTCCAAGCAGATTGAGGCTTAATCGAAGAACATCGCCACACAATCCAAACTTCCCCAACAATTATGTGATCGGCTCAAGGCATAGGACGCTCAATGGAGCACAATAGAGAAGACGGTGGCCACCAACACCGATGACATCGCCACATTCCAGTCTCAACTGGCAGACATGTATTATCGAGGAGAGCTGGGCTTCTGCTACGATTGTTTCTTCAAAAAGTACTGGCTGCACCTTCTTAATGACTAATCTGCTACCGGTGCCACTCGCTCAGTTTTTAGTTTCAGCATAGATCACCCTAAAATTAACCGTTGGGGTGTTTGTCGTCAGCAATTCACTGGCACTTGAGATGCCAAATCCGATCATTGAAGTACGCATCTCAAGAGCTGACTACATCACCTCATAGTGGAGCTGGTGCATTCGGCATTTTATCTAGCATCGGACTGGGTCGATCAGGTATCACTAGCCACGATGTATGTCAAGAAACACTAGTACAAAAACAGTCCATTCACTGTCGGACACAACTGCTTAGCCCAAAAAACTCCCGACAAAGTTTTTTTTGCTGAGTGTGACTCTCGGCAAAGAGGTCTCGGTGAACTAAACATCGGCAATGACTTCTTTGTTGATTACTTTTTGTCGGACACTCGACAAAGACTTTATCGAGTGCCACCTGGTGCTTGGCAAAGAAAAATCGTCGTCACGGTGCCAATGTCACGGTGACAGCCTCTTTGCCGAGTATCTGTTGGACAACCACTCAACAAAGAAGGTTCCAGTAGGCCTCTTTGCTAGTCCCTTTGCCTAGTGCTCCTGGAACCTTCTTTATCGGTTTCCCGATGTGCCTTCTTTGTGGAGTGCTATGGTCATGGCACTCGACAAACTGACATGAAAAGCCCTTTTTTATTTGTTTTACTATTCCATCCATCCAAACAAAACATATATCACATAATCATCACAGAGTTCACAGAATCATTACATACATCATAGAGACCACATCTCTTACAAAAACTACAAATTTCATAAGTTTTCACAAACATAAGTACTATCACAAACATAAGTATCACGACCACAAATCTCACAAGTTCAAACCAAGTTTCACAAACATAAGTATTGTCGTACCCACACAAACATAAGTATCATAAGTTTGACAAACATAGTCTCACAATCACCACTAAGATGTCATCGGCGAGGTGGGCGACTGGACTGGCTCGACGAAAGTCTCACAATCACCACTAAGAGGTAATCAACGAGGTGGGCGGCTGGACTGGCTCGTGAAGGGCTGGGCGATCTATGAGGGTTGTTCGATGCCGCCAATTGTCCCTACACAGAGAAGTGATTGCATGTGTGAGACCAGATGAATATATATTATGCAGGACTAAAATTTTGATACTCACAGGAGTATGGAAGTGAGTAGGGTCAGCTGGAGGGAACAACAGAGGTGGTGGAGCAAGACACTGTGCGACGCCAAGACTCTGCATGTACTGGATCATCTCTACCATCCTCTGTCGATCCGCCCGCTCCGCCTCCCGCTCTGCCCTCATCCTCGCCTCCATCCCCATATGTTTCCTTCTCTCTTTTTTCTAGCTGGGCCTGTAATATTTCATCCCAAGGTTATAATAATGCAAAGAGAGGGTATATAACTCAATGAATGATGAGGCACAAAAGTACTAACCTAGAGTTCCTGAATGCGATGCTGTGAGTTGTATTGCCGAGGTCATATGGTTGGGCTCGCGCTCAGTGCTCCTTGCTCGCACCTAAGAAATAGTGGGAGAGGAGGATGAGTCGGTTGTCCTGTAGAAGGCTGGCTAGGTTTGAGACTATTTCGAGAAAGTTGTCACACGTGTAAAAATCTTATCGGTGTCCATAGAAGTTTTTTATGATTTCATGTGAAGGCCGGCTAGGTTTCTACACATAGTGCGTGAAACTTTCTCGAAAACAATCCCAAATTTTTATCGGAGTCTCTACATATGATATTATGACATGTCAACAAGTTTCATAATTTTCCGACTTTTTTGTGTTTTATACAATTTTAAAATAACTAGATCGCAAGTTCATCTTCATGTTTCGTGAGCATTGTGCTTGAAAATTCCGGTATGTTCCCGAAATAGGTCGTACTTGTGCTAAATAACGTGAATATCATTTTTGCATTCACTGTTTTCCATTTTTCGAGTGACTTGCAGTTCAAATCTGAATTATCCGAAGAAATTCAATTAAACGAACTAAAACTAATAGTTATAGCAAATATTTTGATAATTGTGCCAAAAGAGAACATGTAAGTATATATAGTATAGGAACATAATAGAAAAAGTTTGATAAAAATAGAAAAAATAAAAATATGCTTTGCCGATTATTAAGGAAAGACACTCGGTATAGTTAACGGTCGTTAACTACAGCCGGGTGCTGACAGTCCTTTACCGAGGGTCACATTTCGCCGAGAGCATGACGCTTGGCAAAGATGCCTTTGCCGAGCGACTATGTATGCGAACAATTTGACGCTCAACAAAGGTTGTCTGTGTACGATTGTCATTTTCTGTTGTTGAGAGTGACACTCGGTAGAGCGTGTGTGCCTAATAAATTACACTCGTTGAAAAGCTTGACACTCGACAAAGAGTCAGATTCTAGTATTGGTCCATCTTTATAAAAGTAATCGCTTCACTTGGAAGGGTTACATTTTCTGGACAGCCGATGATGAGAAATAGGATGAAAGCAGTAGGTAGTCAATGATTCTCCGGCAGAAAAGAACAAGGTCCAGTTGATGTTTCTAATGCAGTGAAGAGAGCTATTGCTAGATCGCTCATATCAACGTATGGCGGCAACCTAACCAACGACGTCGAAGAAATATCGCAGTGGCAGTCGATCCACAGGTTTTCTTGGGCGCTCAAGGGCATATCTCAGTCTCAACTGGAAGTCATGTTAATTGGCACGTCACAACTGAGTTGTGTCATATTTCTAGTGGTCCTACTCCTAGTAATCGGAGTACTCCGTCGAGATGATGATGATGACCGAGTCTTTGCAGTTCATTTGTATAGATATATACTGTGCGCACTTGATGTCACATAACTGCTTCCGTACCATGAAGTCGATATAGAGCTGAGACAAAAGGTGTAAGAGCGCATAGAGCTTTTCAGATTGGGTTCGAACATTTACGATCAGATGAAGCATTTAGGAGGCACCGGAGAGGAAGACGACCCTCGAAAGATCTTCTAGAAAGACATCAAGCTCGGTAAGCAGCTGGAGAGAATGGAGGATGGGAATCCCTGGGGGTTCTACAAGGTTTCTGGGCCAAGACAACCATCCATGCGTTGTTGCCGCCGTTAGCGTGCCATTCGTGAATCACTATTCACGCGCGTCGCTACTAAGTACTTTAATAAAATTGTTTCAACACATCGTTCAGATTAAATATTTAAAATTACTTGTTTATTGTCGATTTTTTAAACAACGATTCAATCGAACCAAATTTATAAATTAAATTTAATTATGTATTTGTAAATACCTGTTAATATGTTTATACCAACTTAAATATTGCATTTAATATTTGTTTAGTGTGAACATGACATAATCTAGCAGCACATATATGTCGCATCATTTATAAATTTATTATATGTTTAAACGTAGTGAGTCTTATGCGATATGTTCAGAAATATGATCCGACTAGGTTAAAAAAAGTGGTTTCCAATTAAATTACGATTCAAATTAATGCCACGTTAGATATTTCTTTGAAGTATCTTACACAAATGATTTACATTAATTAAAATTGACGTAGAACATAATTTACGTGTTTATTATGCAAACCTTTTGAATACCATATCGTTTCAACCATAGTTTCGATTTTGGCGCTTCCTACCTCGTGCATGTAGAATCGATCTCTATGAGTCTAAGCACGAGCTCACAGTTGAAGGCAAATGTGTCCTTGATCGTGTTGTTTTGACTATATTCTCACCTATACATGCACAATTATGTTAAATTGATGGGAACCTAATAGGTTAGCTACCTTTGTTTTTCCTATACCTTGTTTATACTTGGTTACTTGTTGATTAGATTTGCTATTGCTCTACTTTGTTATGGAATAAAGTTAATATGAAAAATTGTCATAACTAATATAGTTATAAACAAGGTATATATATACATACATATATAGTATATGTATTTAGAGCCCTGGGCTCTGTTTAACTACAGGAAGCCCGACCACCCGCCCGGTTGACCAGGCGTACCATCCGGTCCACCCACCATAATGTTTACGCTTAGTTATACACAGGTTTACGCTCATGTACCATCGTATAAAACAACCGCTCTACCTGGCCTTTCCACGAT